>NW_009198825.1:6601-93076 GCF_000690835.1 Fulmarus glacialis | reverse complement strand
GGAATGTGAATGCTTGGCTCTGCCTCTAGGGTGATTTTTTGACCATTTTTCTGAGTACATCTGGGAGAAATCCAAACCTCACCGAAATCAGTGAGACTTTGCTCATTGCCTTTAACAGGGCCAGGATTTTGTCTGTGAATGTTCAAGCTTTTAGTCACTGGCCAGCTCCAGTTGAGCTACATTTAAGCTTTTCTTTTTTACTACTGCAGGTTGCCTCATCCTGGCCCTAGACTGCAAAATGACTCCCAAGAAATTTTCTTTCTGGAAAGTACATCGTTGATGATCTTAGCATGGACTCTTGTTAGCTGAAGCACACCAGTATTTTGATGAAAGACTGGGGGCCCAGTAATAAAGTCATAAATAAACCTTTGCTAGGCGGTGGATTATATTAGGCTGAGTTGGGTCAAAGCGCTGTCTTGTAAATCTTGGCCAACCAGTGGAAAGCTTCTGCATGGGATCCTAATGTTAAACAGAGGGCCTCGGTCCACATTGGGATCTCTGACAATGCTGTAACAAACTAGCAGTGATAATGGATCGTGCAGGAGAGGAGATTTGAAATCTAACAGAATGAGGGTTTGCTTTATACTACCTCTGCAGAGAGAGAGACACACACAACTGATGCAAATTCATTCAGCTTGGTCCTCTGACATGTGCTTGTCTCCAAAATGGTTTGAAGGAAACAATTTACAGAAGTCAACTCAGAGATGTAGGAACGTAAGACATGTTTTTCAAAGTGTCAGTGGTCTTTAGACCTAATCTTATTACAGACCAGTGGATCTTGAGGTCCTTGATGCCTAATTTGTGTCTGAAAAAATGGAGCTGGACACCAAAGTCATCTATCTACTGATAAGCAAAGGTAAAGAGGCGTTTCAGTGTTCCTGTGCATTGTCTATGCCTGACTTCTGGGCTCCGCTTTTTGGAAGAGAAATTTTCAAATTCAAGGCAGGTGCCAGAGCCACCCCAGACACTGAATACGGGTGCCAAAGACTGGGTTTGCAGAAGGTGACCGAGAGATGAGTGTTTCCATTTGCCTACCAGGTGCTGTTTGGTCCCTGCCTGAGACTTGGATGTGGGATTCCTAGTTTGGAGGTCTCTAATGAGGTTAGACATAGCAGGCTGGTGCTGAAGACACTTGGGAGGCTAAGGTGACCTGAGAGCAGGCGGGTCAGGCAGTGCCCTGCCCACACAGGCTGCTCACAACACTCATGCCAGCATGTTGTCCCTGTTCAGTTTGCGTTCCCTCTACTTACCATTGGGCTGCCGTTTTTCAGATCTGACCTGGAGTTTGTGGATTACTTTCTCTGGATTGCTTTAGGGAAAACTCTGAATGAAAAGTGAATTCCATAAATCCTTCCCCTGTGATGTATCTTCAGCAGAAGAGGAAGCTGTCTTCCGAGACAACTCAAATATCATCATTCATCACAATGGTTATATTAGGACTTCAAGTTACCCTCCTAATACAGTTATAAATCTGTTGTACAGTCATCTGGTGATTGCATATGAGAGTAATGTTTCCCAGAAGTTTCCACTAGTCACAGTATGTTCCATAATTTTGGGGGGTTATGTAAAATTCTGAGATTGGTTGTGATCTAATTTTGTTACTTTGCATAGTTACTGGAGAGCATAAAGGAATAGGTGGTGGTATGCAGTCTTTCTGATAATATGGGAGAGTTGAAAAGGTAATTTTAAGTTGTACTGAGTGCAGAAGGAGGTAAAATACATCGGAAGGTTTTTCATTATTTTTTTGAAAGAACAGAGCTCTAGAGTGGACACTTTCTAACCTATGGTTTTCAGTCACTTTAAGATAAGCACAGATTTAGAGTTCTGAATATTCTGTGTGTATGAAATTGTATGTTTAAAATGTAAGTCTTCAAGAAGACACGTAATTGGCCCCTACTAGCTTCCTCTCCAAATTGGTAATGTGTTTTGGATCAAACACATTCAAACAATTTATGTGTCTGCAGAAACTACTCCAGTCTCCACTATGTGTTGGTGGTTTGCCATTCTGTCATTCAAGTCTTGAGTCTGATGCAGTAAATAGAAACGTTATTTTTACTTTCCTTAGTCCCTTACCAGCCTGCTGTGTGTTAGCCGCACAAGTAACTCTGTGGCAGGTCAAAAGGAAAGTTGGCAACTTTACAGCGAGGACACCTCTCTGCAAACAACGTAGGCTATTCCCATCTCTTTCCTGGATGGCACTGGAGTTTCCAGGTCCCTGCGACTCCTGTGGCTTTTTTTCCTCCTCTGCTGAGTCTCTGCCTGTGCCTTGGGCTTCTTGGGTCCTCTGTTCCTCTACGTACAAGAAGCAGCCAAAGGCAGGTCTGCGAGGGAAGGCAAAGCGCTGCTTGCGAGTGGACAGTGTGTTTCAGATAAAGGAGCAAAGGGTGTGAGGTGGCTCAATACATTCCTCCAGGAGGGGTTTGCTGAAGCCAGGAAAATCCAGCTTGTCCAGACTGGCTCTGCTTTCCTTTCACCTCCTCCTGTGAGTAATGCAAGTTGTTTATTTCTTCATCCCTGCCCTTGCAGAGAACAACTAGGCGTTCATTTCTTTTCCCACCTCCTCCTCTCCTAGGCCTCTCTTTGTTCCTTGGAGAAGCAGGAAGGGGCAGGGGAAGGGAAAAACTGCAAGGAAAAACACGTTCACTCGGTTTGCTCGCTGGATCACAAGCCGGTGGGGGCAGAACCAGATGAACTGCCCGAGCACGGGGAAGAGCAGGACACTGTGACATGTAGAGTAAATGTCTCCCTGGCTGGGGCATGCGGCCCACCCCAGGACCTCTCCTTCTTCCAGACCCAGAGCAGTGAGAGCCCCTTTGCTGTTGCGTTAGATTCCTTTGCTGCTGCCCCTGTGTTTCCATTCAACACCCTACTGGAGACTTCAGCTAGGATCAATTTTAAAATGAATTAGAACCTTAACTTCCTTTTCCTTTAATAGTTCTCTTTAGTAATTTCATCCCTCTGTTTTTAAATTTCTAAGTAATTACTGAAATAGGTGTTTATTTGATAATTTACTGTTTGAAGAGGGGCTTGAAAACAAATTAATCTCATGAAATAGGAAGACACTATGTAATCTTCTCAGACATTCCAAGTTTCCTCTTAATATTTCGCAGTCTTTTTACTATTTACTTTGTATCTCTTTTCTTGAAAGTGTTTATTTTGGGAAGGTCAAAACAAAATTCTCCCTTTGTCTCTCATCAGCTGTAAGATGAATGCATACAGTTGGAACAAGTTCCATTGAAGCTCTCATGCAGAATAAACAAAGTCCTGACCGAAGGCTTGACTCATGATAGATCTTTAATGACTATTGTAATGAAAAAGTAGTTAACATATTCTCCTCCGAAAAGAGGGTGTGGCTTTGCTGCGGAGTCAGCAACACATCAAAATAGGGGCAACCGAGGGAGAGATTCAAAGGGCAAGGCTGATACGGAGCCGATGGGCATTGGAAAGAACATTATCAGCTGTGTGTTCATTAAAGAGGGCGATGCAAGTGTGCTGGGGAGGTCAAGTATGTCACGGGGAATTTCTGATGTTACAGGGTCAGGCTCTTCAGATGGAATCAGCCTACAGAAATGGGTATTACAGTAGGGTGTTGTAAGTGTGTAGTCACTACTTAAGCTTTTGTAGGCTGTATCATACTACCCTGTGGTAAAGCAATTTTGCCTGAAATGTTGCTGTACTCTGTGGGGAATCTTGGGGATTATTTTGGGAAGGGAGGTTTGGTATTCCTATAGATGGAGCCAGAGAGCAGGGAGATGCCTACGAAATTACTGCACATCCTTAAAGAAAGCAGATCTGTTTCCCCTGCCTTTTCTACTTGTGTGACAGTTAGCGTAGCACTTGGCAGTCAAGAAACGCTGCATGCTGCTCTTGTCATCATGCGGTGGGGCAGGAAAACTGCTGACATGGAAAAGTGCAGACAAAATCAAGCAAAATGATTCATGGCTTGGAAGGCTCTGTGTCCTGGGGAAAGATTAATCAAAACTGGCCCAGAGAGCTCAGGGATAGTAATATACACGCATATTATAGTTACTGGGTGATAGAAAAACATCTTTGGATGAGTTGGGCCAGATTCACAGATGTTATTTTAGGAGGTATATTTATTATTTTTTTTGCTGTAAAAGTCTAATCTCTCAGTGAGTGAGGGGCTAGGAAACCTGCATTGTATAGGTTACAGACCTATGGCATTCACAAACAGTCCTAAGGACGACTGAGTGGAAAGTCCTAGAAAATTACACTTTCAGGCCATTGCTTAGTGAAGGAAAGATGCTATGAGAGCTGTGGGACAAGCTTATCAAAAGGAAATAAAACACTTTGGTCCTTGAAGAGTTCAAGTATCTGAGAGTGGTTCAAGACTGTGATCTCATTCTCTGTGGCAATGAAAAATTAAAATTCTAATTTTAATTTTAGAGAGAAAACATCCTTTTAACTAATGGGAAAATATACACAGATGATCTGAGAGGAGGGAATGCTTTAGACTAAATTTCTAAGGGAATGTATCTAATAAAATAATTCACTGAGTATGATTAGAGGATTTTTTCCCAAAGAAACTTCTGAACTTGTTGGCCAATTTTAACTCTATTTAAGTGCCACTGTTTTTTCAAAATTATGAAGTTCCTGTTTATTGTGAGAAAACTAGAGCTAGGAAAGACATTAGTACACCTATGGAAGGAAAAGTGTCAGCACGCATATCCTGGCCAAGCAGCCGGCACACACAGTGTTTGGGAACAAGCATGGTGTGTGCTGCCTCTTGCTTGACCTGAAGCTGATGGATATGGGAGGGATGGGGGGCAGTGTGGATTGCGGGGAGGGGAATTTATCAAAGGAGTATGGAAAAGGGGCTTGGACTGTTGCAGTACAGAGGGGGGAATGATGCAAGCCACAAATCTGTAGGAAACCAGGCTTTATTAGTTCCACTGCTTTTGGAACAACTTGTTTAAACTTCCCTTGTAGGTAATTAACTTTCTAATGGCACTGTGAGATAGGCCACCTGCAGAACCCTTGGGCAGGGGGATTCACAAGCATGTATGGTTCAAAATAGGGCCTCATGGAAAACTAGGCAAAAGTGTGTTAGAATAATATTTACATTCAGTAGCATTAAGTACATCTGTTTGTTATTAGTGGGAGGCTGAACTGGCTAAAAATCTTCCACAAGAGAGTGACCCAGCAGCAGAAGGCCAGGTACCTCTGACAGCTTTTCTACAGCTACCAATAGAGCTATGTTCAAAAGCATGACAAGATTTCCCTCTCAACATCAATTTGAATACAAAGGAGATCAAATTTTGATTACTGGAATATACAGATGTTTCAATTCTGTCCCTTTAGGTTTCTGGTTTTGTACTTATTTTCTCTGTTACTCCCCTGTTTACATGGGTGTGAAGTTTTCATACAAACTAAGGAAGTGCAGCTCTGGTTGAAATCAGTGCAAGCCAAAGATGGTCAGCCAGATTCAAAAATGAAGGGTGATAGATGACAGTCTTAAACCTAATAATTTTAAAATTCCCTAGAGTATTATTCAATGGAAAAATATTATTGCATCTTATTTAGTCAAACAAAGACACAGAACATGAGTTTTTTATTTGTGTAATTCAGTTTAGTACTCTTGAACATAACTTTGATGTCTGAAGATTGTACACAAAATTGCTAACAAGGATTACTGATTTCGATATAGTTGTGATGATTTAAGCTACCTGGAAATAATGTTTAACTTCAAGTGGAAAAGCCTTGGCATAACTAAGAACAGAGTCTACATCTTTCAATCCAATGTCTTAGACATATGTTATGTATGTGTGCATATGCACAAAACAGTATTAGGGAGATGGGCTATTCTTGCTTAGGGTTTAGGAATTCCACTAACTTGGAATTCAGGCTATTGGGTTCAATTTCCTGTTCCACTATGGATTTGTTCAGCATAAAATTTAGTAACCATCCCCCTAACTTGTAATTGTTATCTGTTTGTTATCTATATCTCTTTCTCTTTTCTATTTAGATTTGTAAGAGCCTGAAGGACAAGGAAGAAAAGACATTCTGTATATGTGTGTTTATACATAACACACAGCACGTAAAACCATGGAGACCCCCCACCTTTGCTAATCAACTCTTTCAAATCTTAAGTATCCATAAGTTGCAGAGAGATTTCTAACTCTGAAAGATGTTATTGCAAAGTCTTTTTTAACCACAGATTATTGTTGTCTTTCCTCTAAATTATTAAAATTCTCTCCATCCAGCCCCTCTGCAGGTTTCCTTTAGCTTTCCCTTTAGATTCACACTCACTGTCAAGAACTGCCTTGCTCTCCGGTCTAGTGTCTGCTGTCTCCAATCATTTAATGTTTGTGTCGACTGGTATTTTCTGGCCAGTCTACATCTTAAGCGGTCTTCAAGGTATAAATATGATTAGATGTTATGTTACACCATTGTCTCACACCTATAAATTCTTGTGCTGTATGCTCTTTGGGATGAAGGATCCTCAGGCTATTTTGTTTGCACGGCATATTGAAAGCCCGATATAAATGATAGAGCTCAGTTCTGCTGCCCAGCCACAGGCACCCATGTTATTAGAATTCCCTAGGGTGTGTGAGACAGCTCTGTGGGACTGGCAGACATCGTACAGGAGCCTTGAAGGACTTGTGTCCTGGAGACACCTGGAAAGGTGTGTCCTTCCTATTGGAGACCAGGGGATGCCCAAAGGTATGTCTGGTGGCACTCAGCACTGTTACTCGCATACCTCAAACCATACAAGCAGACATTTAATAATTATGTAGCTTCCTGTAGTTAAAACCTGCCTCATGGAAATCATTCCTGAAGAGAGGAAAAAGCAAAAAGTCCTTTTGATTTGACCAAATCTGGAAGAAATCTATCTCAGTTATGCTCAAAGAGAAATAAGCATTGGGAATTAAAACATCTCCAAAGAGAATTAGCACAATAGCAACAGATGTGAAGAGCTGTGTGTCTGGAGCTTAGCAGCAGAAGTAACCACCTTATCATGAGACTCAGAGTGTTGTTTTGTGGTTTAGGGAAAGCAAGTAGGTATGACCAAAATGACTGTCCTTTGGGAAGATGGAGTCAAAGGGCACGTGCTTGAGAGCCACAAATATGAGCTATTCAGAAAACAAAGAGAGACCTCTAAACTAAAATGTGCAGGTGACTGAAAAGGTCACCCTGTGAAAAGCACAAAGAATGAAGCAAAGGAAGGTGATGAGGTGTGTTTGAAACAGTGGCCTCATCTCCTGTGTAAGTGCACTGGATGAGGAGCAATGTGGGTCAGTAGATCCCACACTGAAGTTGGGATCCTCCAAACTCCTCCAGTCTGCTTGAGGCCTTGGGACACAGCTGCTCATTTAATGACTAGTAATGTGGGTGGGTAATGTGTTCAAAATGTTGGTTTCTAGAGCTGTGCTATTTAAACAGTGCAGAATGGCGAGACTTTGAAACAAACCTTAACGTTTTATAAGCTGTGTAGCTGCCTGAAAAAAGGAAGTAAATATTCCTTCAGAAATAGGAGACCACCTACTTAAAATGTAACCCTGCAAGTAAGACAAGCATTTCTTAAATAAACTCAAATGCAAGCAGTGAGTCACCCTTTTGGTTCTATAAATTTTTGTGTAGTGTGTTTCTATTGAAAGTAATTTGGTTTCAGAAGGATATGGACCTGATTCTCTGCTTTCTCATACTAACTCCTATTAGCACAAAGTAGGTAGATTACTCATTCAAGGACTTAGTCATTCAAGGACTTATTCCCCTCCGTCTCTCTGCCAGCTGAAAGCTTCTACTCTGATGTTGTGTTCTCTGATACCAGCTCTAGGAAGTGCTACCGCTTGTTTCCTGGAAACCCTTTTCATGCTCCTGTGAAAGCTGAAGGCTCTGCTGAAATCAGACATCCTTTTTCAAATCAAGTTTTATATAAGTAAGATAAACTGGGTTCCACCCAGACCCACCAGGCATGCTCTAGTATGCTTGCTTTTCAGTGTGCTAATTTCTTTTCTTTACTCCGACTTTTTTCTCTTTTTTTTTTTTTTTTTCGTTCTCAGTCAGTTACAACTATTTTGATGAGTCTCATTTTGTTATGTGTGGTCACTTATCTGTTGCAACCCACTTACTGGCTTCCACGTGTTGCTAAAATGTGTTTGGAAGAGGGCATTATGTTAATGTTTCTAGCTGTGAGTTTGTTTGGTCACTTGGACACGTTCACTGGGATGTGAGATCCTAGAGTCCATACAGAGCCTTCCAACTGGAGATTTTCTGTTTTCTTTCCTCACTGTGGGGGACCTCACAGAGGCTTCCCCTGTGAGCTCTGCTGCAAGGAAATGCATGTAGCATCACAGCTTTACCAGAACAAAGAGAAATCTCTTCAACCCAGCTTCTGGTGTTCACTGCCTTTGGGATATTACTTGAGGTACCTCCCCCCAGAGGTAAAAGAGAGAAAGAGGGATCGTGAAAGGTCTCTCAAAACCCTTAATGACCATTACAGGAAACCTTTCTTGAATAATTCCTGACAAAATTGGTTCAGTGAGTGAATCCCATCCTTGCTTTGAGTTAAAATTGGGGAATCAGGAATTCAAATAGGATGTTTAGTTATTAGTGATCAAAAAAACTCCACAGTTTCCAGGTTCTTTTTAAAGGATGTTCCCCATTAGAATTATTTCCTACTAATTACAGTGCTACTTTGAGAATATAAGTGTTGTAAGCATTACTAGGTCATGTTTTAGCCAACTCTGTTTCCTTGTAAATGTTATGACTGATTTAGATTCTACTCCTCTTTATCGTTTTTTGCTGATGCCTTCATACGACCGTTTTTTGTACTTGAGCGTGTTTGGGGAAGATGACTTTTCTTGTGATTCTTAGCAGTTCCTAAAAATAAACGACATGCAGTGAGTTTGTTTTTGAATAAACAGGGATATTTACATTATATGGTTCTGTATAATTGGCTTTGGGCATAGCTTTGGGAGTGAACAGTTAAGGCAGAGGCAGAGATGAAGAATCTGTTTAATCTTGATGTTTTCAAGCCAAGTAAATATACCTAGGCAGCACAGAAAAGAGAAGACAACTCTTTGGTCCCCCCTCCCACTGGTGTTTTCCATGGATTATGTACCATACCTCAAGAATCAACAGTGTGGCCACATGCTGCAGCAGGAGACACGGACAAGCGTAGCATTATGCACGACATGAAGTCATGTAGGTTTGTCCTTTCTAGTCTGTTTCAAATAGAATGCTCTTCTCGGTTTTCTACAGTTGTGTTCTTCCAATGCCTTTGGAAGATGATACATTAATTTCTTTTGTGTGATGTTGCATGAGATTGGACTCAGCAGTTTTCCAAGACCTCTGGTAATGGCATTACGAAATTAAAAAAAACAAGAGAAGCTACTGTTTTCTTTACAAATGTTGTATATGATACAGCAATAAATGGATACTAATGAAATGGAAACCAGTGAGTTCAGTCTCTGCTCTTGAGTGGTAAAGTATCTGAATATTTACAGTTGTATTTTATCTGAAGACCTGGGTATAATTTGATGGAATATGCAGTGGCTTCCGGAAACCACTGGGCACCCAAATAACAACGAGCATGTCGTGAATTTGAGTGTAACTTTCACATCTAGGACTGTGTACGTACAGGCAATTACTTGTGTGAATGCGCAGAGGAAAACAGAATGTAATGTCTGCTAGGCAGCCAATAAACTTGAATTATATCTTTCTGTTTCCCTCAGCCAGGAAGTCACCCAGCTATTTTAAAATCTGTATCCATGAACCTGGTCAGACATAAGGCTCTTTCTTGAGGAAAAAAAGGACAGGAAAAAATTTAAAATATCTTGAAGTTTCCTACTGCTGTTTATCTGTTGCTGCCTCTCTCTCTCTGTCAGAGGGTTTACAGGTTTTTCCAGCTTAAAGGCAAGAGTCCAGGAGTTCTTTCCAGAAGTCCTGCATTTTAAAGGGGTCCCTATATAGCAAGTAGGCAATCAGTGAATCTTTCACTCAAGTGTTTTTACCGCTGACGTGTGGTCCATCTCTTGGCAAGTTCCTAGGAAGTTTGCTAATATTTAGATACTAGAGGATGGTGATGACAGTCAGATGACAGCAGTTTGTCACTAGAGTTGTCACTACTCTCTGGAGTACTAGACCATGAAGAAACATGGGTGTATGAACTGTTCTCTGTCAGCTGCACTTTGCAAATGGAAAAATGAAGATTTAAAGATATAATCTCTTAAAGGTTTCACATGGAATCCAATTCTGGGTTTTCCTTCTGTTTATCACTGTAAAAGAAAGCTGAGTAGGTTAGTTAAATCCCTGGGCGTTCATTTGGGCAATCTAGGTTCATTTTCTAGCTTTAGTAGAGATATAAGATGGGATTTTGAAAAAGTTACTCAAAACTCAATCATATAGTAGTAACTATGTTTAACATGTATATTTTAAGGTAGGTCTTTAACTTGTACAGCCCATAGCACAAATGAAAGTCTATCTTCAAGAACTACCTGAAATTATAGAAATGGCAATTGTAAAAGGAAAATAATTCCCTATGGTATCTGATACCCTGTTACTGTATGTACAAAATAACTTTGCAGCAAACTAATAAACAGCCATGTGCTAATGAAGGGGAATAGCAAAAAGATATGGAAGGGCCATGTGAAAACAGGAGAGGAAAGAGGTAGGAGAGGAAAGAGGTAGAAGAGAAGAGTCAGAGAAAAAGACAATAGACGATAGAGATCTGGGCTGGTCACTAAGTGTTTGATGTTCCTTACTTGTCTCTAATACTGGAGTTTAAGTTTCTTTACATTCGTATGATGGATGCCCAGGGTGGACAGCAACCCATCCTTTGCTCTGTGTGGTCAGAATGCCCCTGTTCTGTTCTCTGCATTGATTTACATTCCAATTACTGCAAAAACATTGTTTAATTTCTGAGAACAAGCAAAATATTATCTTTGACAGGTTCATGAGATGTTCAAATTTGCATTAAGCACCCTTATATCTACTGATTCATGGATACTTGGGTATAAAACCCAGAATCATGTATATGAGACTGTTAATTTCTTTTACTGTTAACTTTTTTTTTTAAAAAAAACCAACAACCCACCAAAACCTAACCAAAAACCAAAAGCAAAACTGGAGGACCTTCCCGTGACTCATGTAGAGGTTTACCTGTATCTTTGTCACAGTACTACTATTCACACGGGAAGAGCTTAAACTGTACAAAGTCTTTCCAACAGTCCAGAGACACTATTTTTGGTGATAGCTTGAATCCTCTGCACCCTTTCTCATAAGTTACTGAATGGATTGTGGAGAACAAGGGTCTGGGAAGTTCCTGGATCCTCTCAGTGCTTCAGGAGTGCTAGCCAATGTCAAAATGTCTTGCCTGAAAGTAACAGCCCTACTCAGTAGATGTTTCTGCTGTACCACATTGCCATTATTCTCCTGTGCCAGGCTTTCACCCTCTAGGATCTGGGATGGGAAAATACCCCATTAACAGCTCATTTTCTACCCAGTCTCCATATTCCAATGATTGGCTGCAAATCTGTAAATCTGAATTATGCCATACAGTATTACACTATCAGGCATGACAAGGGAATCTATTGGCTCCTAGAAGAATAGTCTTTTAGTAGCAATGATACCAGAACGTCAAGAAAAAAAGAATAAAATCATTAATTCTTTTTAAGTGTGCTCATTAGAAATGGTTAGATAGTCGCTAAAGTTAAAATAATGAAGACTTAGGAATTTTCTGGTGAAACACATTACATCAGAAAATTCCAGCTTGTGGAAACAGAAGCTGTCTGTGAGAAAAATACAGTTTAGCTAAGTCTCCTAATGTGATTTTTTTTAAAGAAGAGTTTTGGAATTGTTGAAATATCTTTCTGACCTTTCTGGAAGCAAAAGAAACCTTTTCATTATGAATTTTTAATGTAAACTGTTTCTTAAAAATTATCTTGATCTGAATTTTTGTTCTGATTTGGGATGGAAAAGAATTCAAAATATTGATAAACTTTTATGGAGTAACAAAACAGATTCAGCATAGTTGTTTTGAAGGTCCAAGCTCGGAGATCATCTGATGAGTAAAAAAATAAGTTTTCCTTTCAAGCAGGCTGAGTTACAATGCATAAGATTTCTTTATGTATATTTGATAATTCTATTAAATATTTTAAATGAAAAATAATTATTTCTAATAAATGTATTCATTTTAATGCTGTTAATTTCCTACCAGAGGCATAGAGAAGTTGCTTGCCACCAAGTAGCATTTATTGATAGTTGTGTAAGGATGAGTCATATGTTCGTTTTACAGTTTTCTTAAGGACTATTGTCTAAGCATGCACTCGCTTAAAAATCTGTACTAAATGAGTGTTCATAGTTTAATAGCAATGCATGTTTGTGCTAGAGGTAAAACTCCTTAAAATCCAGCAAAAAACTTGGGCTGGTCGTGGGATATGTGCTGTCACACATCTCTGCATGTTGCAGAGTTTCTGTTTCGGTCTGGATTTGGAATCTATCATTTATGAGTAGCTCAGTAACTGAATAAATCCAGGAGATCTGAGATGTTCTCAGCATTGTGTATCCCTGGCCAGATGTAACTGAAAAATATGTATTTGTTAAGGAAATTAAATATTATTTATTTTTATGAAATGCACATTGCTCATGTACTTAATACGTGTATTACCGATATCGATAAAGAGGAACTTTCACATGTTTCAGTTCTTAGTGTAGTGTATATTTAAAAAAAAAAGTCTTCTTTTGCCTTCCCATGTGATGAGGGCCGGCTGTCAGGACCAGTTCAACATTGGAAAACTGGTTGATATTTCTGTTTAAGAAGCAAAGTAAATAAAACAAAATCCCTGGAGTGGATACCTCTGCCATGTTCTCTTGCAAGGCTCCTAATTGGACAGAGGTGCTCTCTGTCCATGCACAGAGTCCGGCGATCAAACACACGTGAGGAATTAATTCCTGCAGACTTTATAGCCACCTCTGCACAATAACAATAAATACTGAAATAAATGCAGAGCGCTTTTGCTGGTTGGTTCTCAAAGCAGTCTACAGACCACTTAAACAGTAGCGCATTGATTTTTCTCACCCTTGGAATACAGCGATACTGTGTCAAAACATGGCTGCCGCTTAAAAGCACATAGCAAAATTACACAGCATTTAGGACAGGAATTAAAACGCACAGTAAAAACTACAGGGTATTTTTAAGGATACAAAATATAAGAGTTATATGGACTATGCGTGTCTTTTTTGATGTAGGTCTGTCATTGCTCTTTGACTTCAGAGCCAGAAATCTGCGGAAAATGGCTATACTATCAATTCTTAGTCAAGGAACTTTTGCTCTTCCATGATTACCTTCCTTTTTTTATTTCTAGTACTGAACTTCTTACACTGTGCATATCTGCAGTCTTATCAATACCAATAGTCGAACTTGACCGAAGCTGGAGAAGCGATTGTAGTATTGTTGGCCAAATCTGTTAATTTTATCTATCTAGTTGGATACCAGTAGCAGAAAAACAGAGGATGGGAACTCCAAACACTCCAGAAAAGAGCCCTATCCCCAGCTGTGCTTGAACAGCCTGCACTGAAGTCTGTGCTTTCAGAGCTTAGCTGCTCTTGGTACCCAAGCTAGGCTGATGGAAGTCGGTCTGGGCACGCCTCTCTCTGCTGTGACCATGCTTGACCACTGTGCAACCTGTCCCTCCTAAGGTAGTTTTGAATATGTGTCACAGATAGTGTTGAACCCCTTTACAGATGTTACCGCAAGCTGTCAGCCCTTCTCCAGGAACCTGGAGCTACCTCTTAAAAGGCCTTATTCAGTACGTCTTCTTTGATCCAAATGTATTTGTTTGCATTTGCTCAGATTAAATGCAGGTGATTTTTACTTGAAGATCCTGATATCTTTTGGTTCTTCCACATCTATCTTAATATTTCTTTTCACTGAGGCCAGAGATGCAGTGATAATTTCCTTAGTTTTTATTTCCCTTTTTCATGTGTGTATGTGTGCATATCTATCCCAATTATTCAGTTTATAGGAAGATGTCTCAGTTTGTTTTTCAAAACTCTCTTGCTACTAGTAACTAATAACTTTTCCTAAGCTCTCTGAAATCCTGCGTTAGAAATTTGAATTTGAGTACTTTATGGTTTCTAGTACCGAGCTGCCTCACACCACCATGTTCTCCATTGGCTCCTCCCTTATTTATAAGAAATCGATGGAAAAAGATTAACAAACTTTACCACGTTTTTATTTTTTAAGAATTAAGGGGAAGAGAGTGTTGAAGACGAAGCAATCTTTCTTTTTTTTCCCCTGCTCATATTTTCAGAGTCTTGAAAGAATATCCTTGATAATGAAAGCTCTATCATTGAATGTTCAGAAATAATGCATTTTAGACTCTTACCTCAGATAAAATTGCAAAATATTATTGATTTCCATTCCCAGCACCCAGCAGCTTAAAGATGCAGCATTTGGGTGGTTTTCTTTTTTTTTTTTTTTTTCTTTTCATGGTAAGCTCTAATGACACACTGTTAGAGGAACTACTGTGTGTTCAGTAGTGAGGAATGAAACTCTAAAGGTCTGGAAGTTTGGAAAAGTTCAGATGCCTCAAAATGCTTGGATTCCTCTCAAAATTTTTTCTTAGCTGTATAAATCTACCACCCAGCTGTCATCCTCTGAGGAATTAGCAAAAAAGCGTATTTATAAGACAAATCGTTTGGCTGATGGAGAGAAATATGTTAGCAATATTTTTTTGATTCACATTTGAAAGTAGAATATTTCTTCCATTGCAGTCAGAAGTCAGGGCTGCATGTAGGTTCTTTCCAGCAAACTTACAAAAGCCTTTTTCTTTCTGCAGGCATTTAGCCACACCACCGTGGGCTGTGATCTTGTCAGTTCTCATAAGCTGGTAACACCAATGGTAACAAAATACTTTCCCTAGTTATAGGATGTACATTTCCATGAATTGGTTTGGTTCATCTCATATATGAAGTGTCAAATCTTTTAGATTTTTTTTTTTTTTTTTTTTTTGAAAGCATGAAGAACACTGGAAGAATTTGAGCAGTTTTCTGACTATTAAAAGCTAGTCAGGCGAGGAGAAGCCATTTCTTATAACTGATTCAGTAATGGCAAAAACCTGTTGGGCACAGACATAGCCTAAAGGGCTGGTAGCACCTTTCTCTGTGGCTGTCCTGGTGAGGGAAGCTGACTAAATCAGACAGGATCAGGCCCAAAGCATGTAAATGAGCTGGTAATTCATGGTACAAGCTTTTGCATCTTTTGCAACGCAACCCAGCATCTGGGGTAATAACACCAGAAAAGACTAAATCGGAACTCTCTTTCCTTTGCTATAGAAGCCATTATCATCCAGGTGGATTTAAAAGAGCTTTACAGCCTAGCTCGTTTATACAATGTGTTAATGTGTATTACTTCTCCCGCCACTGAAAGCCAGCCACTTATGAACTGAAACATGGCATCAGTTCAACAGCATGTAGCAGCGAACTGCAGCATGGCAGGCGCTGAGCACGGCAAACGTCTCCAGCTGAAACAGCCCAGAGAGTGGCAGGAGGGAGAACTTAAACTGCACAGTGTGTATTTAGATAGGACTTGCAGCTTGAGGTGGCTTGTGAAAAAAATTACCTGGGGTTGTTTGTGATCAGTGATCAGGACGAGCTTGATCCTGAGCCTCGCTTAGAAAGGGCACTGCTAATGCTGCGGCACTCCCTGGCACCGTAGCGTGGTGGCGTATCGTTGTTGACTCAGAAGGAAAAGAAACTTTTGAGTATGTCGCCAGCACTACCAGCAAAAGCAGCTGAGTTTTCTCTTCTTAAATAGACCCTGCAGACATAAGTAGAGCTCAACGACTGAGTTCCTCTGACAACTCTATTTTCATTTTGTAATATTTCAATTGGTAATGCTTCTTTGAATAGGTAGGTTATTAGAGAGAGAAATGCATTTGCTGCTCTGCAGCAATAGGTCTCTCTTCCTGTGAAAGCAAAGCATTATGAATGCAAAAGACTTTTCTTGCTAACACCGTTGAGAGGATGGAAGTTCTGGTGGGAAAACTTCCAAGTGAAACTTCGGCTTCACTCAGCTGGAGTGGCACAGTCTCCATACTAGCAGCACCTTTCCTGCCCACCCCCCCCTTTTTTTTTTTTAAACCACAGACTTCCCCATGTCACAGCTCTGTGCAAATATTTCCCATATGTCAGCTGGCTGATCCAGTAATCACTTAGGGCTGGAGTGTAAATTACACAAGCGGCAGCACGCACACAAATATCTGACTTGTACAATTCCGTAATTCGGTAAGATTTAACTATGGTGAATTGAACTGATTTTAAATTAAAAGCTTTCTTTTAATAGCTGTGTAGATTCGGTGCTAGAAGGGCTATTATTCTGTCTCCCACTTTACTCCTAGCCAATGTAGAATGTCTCGCTTGTGTTTTAATGGTGCCTCTCTTGCTGTTTGCTTTCTCCATTTGCTTTCATTTCTATCCAGTGTGCTGTCATTACGCCATGAACTAGATGCTTCGGGTAGGAACTGGTTTTTTTTGAACCTCTAGAATGTGCATGGCATTTCATAAACAAATTAATTAATAGCGTATGCTATTGTTTATTTTGTATCTGTAATACTGCTCTCGAGCAGTTGACTAATCTTTCAGACAGGGTAATAGCCAGAGAGTATTTTGATTTTAGGGAATTCTGGGTGGCTTTAAATTAATCTTTTCCTTCAAGGTGGTAGGAGTGCACTCCTGAGTGCACACTGGCTGAGTATACCCTGGCATTCATGGGAGGCAGTAGAAATATAATGGTGCGGCGGACTTGGATTTCTGAGATTTTTTAAAAAGAAAAGCTTTTCAGAAAAGAATGCTTTGAACAGCCTTGGCTGCAGGTTTCACTCTCTGATCGTGTGTGGGTGCCTGTGTGCACAGGGCTCCTCTCGCCCCCAGCAGCGACTGGGCTGCGTGGGGCTGGTGGGCGGGCAGCGAGCTGGGGGCAGCCGCGGCTGGCTCCGGGCTGCGGTGCAGGGGCGGAGGAGCCCCTGCTTCTGACTTCGCAACTGTTAGGAGCAAGAGCTCTTGCTGGTCGACTCACCTGCTCTCACCCCATCACCACTTTTAGTGTTACTTTCTCTGCAGCCACAAAGATTGAAAAGTGTCTTTGCAGACACTTTTACCGACCAGTCTTTACACTGGCTGTAACAGCTCCCATACAAGCCTTACGCTTGCCCGCTTTCCTGCTTGCTTGCCTTTCCATGGTTTCCTATTTTTCTTGGGTTTCTGCACTTCCAGTTGCTTTTATTTTGTCTTACTTTGCCTCCTTTTTTTAGTTTCTTTTTCTCCTGTCTCCCTTTTTTTTTCCCCAACATTTTTTCTTTGTAGTACAGCTGCAGGCATGGGCATTGAATGCTGTGGAAAAATAGAATAAAAATAGTTTCTACATTGGAGATTTATTAGACTTATTGGTCCTTTCTCCCCAGCTCGCGTTCATCCTCTCTTTCATAGTTGTATTGATAGTAAAAGCATATATTTTGCCCTGAACAATACTGTGAATGAATGTAGCCTACAGTATGCCATGAGCAGATTCAGTTACAAGGATTGAAGCACTTGTTGGGTTATAGCTGACAATAACGAGGTTGTAAATGTGACATTTGAATTGTATTGCTTAGCTGCCATTTTTATGAGTCTTTCTTTTCTTCTTTCCCTCTTTTTTTGTTTCTATATTTCTGGAAGTAAAAAAAATGCAAGCCCTCTTCCATGGTTTTGGGCAATATTTTTACCTGATTGTGTAAAAGAATCAGTCATTAAAGGTAGGCTCTAGCCTCATCCTCAAGATTTAGGAGGGAAAAAGCCCAAGTCCAAGAGACTTGGTGGAATTTCCACATTATCAGTCGCAATTGATATGAATTGTCTGAGGATGCCCCTGACAAGAACACCCACCAACATGGACCTCTACATGACGTGAATTTTCGAGTAAGTATGCAGGTGCCTGCAACATTTCCTCCTCTGGGTGGCTGCCACAATCCAAAGAGTTAGTGGAATTGGCTTAGATAAGGATCACCTAAGCCAAGCTGGCTGGTACCAGTATACAAGGCTTGTTCTGTGCATCCCCCAGGAAGATTTCTGAGTGGTCCTGGAGCTTCTCTGGGGATGACTCTGAGTTCAGGGGAGCTTTAAAGTGTGGGAAGAAGTGGAAGTGCTGTGTGATTTTCCTTCGGTAGAGAGAGGAGCCCTCACAGAGAACAGTAGTTCTTGATCATGCATGAAGGTGCAGACTGCATCTCCCTGCACCTGCTGGAATAAAACTGGCCTTAGATGTTCTTTTTAAAAGTTTCTTTTAATGTCTCTGTAGAAATCACGTAGGAAAATTAAACTCTCATTGCCTTCAGTTGCAAGGGGAAGAAGTAGAGCAATTCTTTACCGTACTTTCTATAACTCAGAATTATTTACTATAGCAATTATTTCTGGGAGTTCAGAGTAATTTTAGGATCTTTTTTTTTCTGACAAAAACCCACAGAGATAAAAATGGCTCTTGCCACACTGGTACGGTGGCAACCACTGCAAAGCAAAGTGCTCCCCTGAGATGTGAAACTCAGCAGTTTCCCACTGAGTGCTGGACCAGCTGTGGAAGGAGGAGGAATAAAAGGTGATATGAGTTAGATTTATGCTGATGTATGAGGTGAGTGTAGATTTTTTGCTTAGAAGTTGCTAGAAGGTCATGGTATTTTACCAACTGAGATTTATACATTTGAAAATGAACCTCCAAATGGGAATGTTTCCAAAGTCTAATAAAGCAGAGCTATGCTCATACACTGACCTTGGCAAGCCTGCAGGTAAGTTCCACAACTTCTACCACCTTATAAACACTAAGATGGGTTATATAGAAAAAACTATAGAGGCTCTATTTAGAGACTTATGGTAGCAAGTAGGCAGAAAAACTTCAAAACCACCAACTTAATTTATTGAAGGTCTCAACAGGAATATATAGGAAAAAATTCTGTCTTCCACTGCAAATATTCCCCCAGCAACCCAATCTACCCGCCAAGAGTACCCAGAATTTAAGGCAGGGGGTGGGGGCACCGTGTTAAACCTATTCAGTAATAGCACTAAACAAAACTCGAAGGATGAACATGAACCTGAATCTGTATTTTATCTGATCAGCTCAGCAAGGAGCATATGGCTGAGAGGTTTTTCAAGCTGTACTTTATGTAATTGTATATCATGGTTGTAGACAACACAAGAGAACATCCACTGGGACTTAGGCACATTTTTTAAAGTTTTCCAACCTGTCTCTGGATTTCATAAACGTTCTTAAAAGTTCCTTTTGTGGATCCAAGTTGGGAAAACGCAGGTGAGATCAAGAAGTTGTTCCTAGTTCCAACTAAAATGCAGGCAATGCCGTTTTAGGGTTCAGGATCTCTGCTTCCAGGGAGGCAGAGCGTGCCAGAAAAAAACACAGGCCAGAAGTGGAGTCTGGACCACTCCAGGGCACAAATTAGAGCAGTTTCAGGAAATGGCCACTCCCACCAGCATCCTCCCAGATTGCCGGTGCAGCAGGGCACCATGGCTCTGCCTGCACTGGCTCTCTGCCACTCCTAAACTCTAGGAATTTCTAGAGACCAATTTATGCTGCCTTTGCTATATTGGAGCAGCATAAAGAGGCCACAGTGAGCGATGGAATTATTTACCCATATAATTCCAGAAAGTGACAGGAATCAGAGTCCTCACACCCATTTGTAATAATTTTGTATTAAACCATCATTAGGTTCTTCATTAAATCATTTTTAGAAGTGTATTTTTTTCTTGCATTGCCTTTCCAGGATCAGAAGAAAGCCAAATAATATTTTACAGTAGTCAGACAAAAATGGTGTTTTAAATTTTAGTATATCTTGTGATATGTTGTGGTTTTAGACTTTGTAAACCCAAGATGTACCTGTACCTATGCCTCTGATATATTTCAATGTGAAAAGTACTAAAAGGGGCTCTTCTAATTAGGTACTAGTAATGGGTCTATCGTGTTTGCATGCAGCCTTCTGCTTTAATAAACCTGAAGAGCTACTCCCTTCATGGCCTTTCAAGTTCTATTTGCCCTAGAGACGTATAATATTTTAGCACGAATAAGACGTACAGTGCACAATATGATATGAATAAGCATGTGTGCTCTTTGGAGCTGCCAGTGTGTTCTGCCTTAGCGGAGTTGTTGAAGGGATGGGATTATGAACATGGTCCCAACTGCAGGAATTTTTGTTACATTATATAACTACTATAATTTTTTCCTAATTTTTCCTTATTGTTTGTCTAAAAGCTATTTTTTATTATATTGTTAACTTAGCAAAAGGTACAAGAGGTTGCTGTTCAGCTTAGAAGTCTATCTTGTGTAGCTCCGACAAACTGCCTCATACTTCAGGGCTGGGTTTAGTTTCTGGGAGTATATTTCACTATGCAAAATTGATTTGAGTTGTGGAGTCCTGCCAATACTACTCATAAAGTGGACTCTCACCTAACATAAACTTTTTAGGGCTTATTCTACATCTGCAGTTCGCGATTTGTGGAACACACAGCCCATGTGCTGGGGGATGTATAGAACTCCCAGCTGGTTTCATTAATGTAGGTTTTCAGTTGTGTGTTGGAGATCTACTTTTGTCCATGTTGAGCAATGTTTTTGCAATGATTTTGGCTCTTCTAACAGCAAATCTTTGAAATGGTGGAATTTATACTTGATTATACTAATAGAAAAAAAAAGCGCATAATTTTTTTCCAAGAGTCATATTACTGCTCTTGTAAAGGAAGCATCATTCACCAGATATTGATCCCTCTCCTCTGGTTAGAAGGACTGGTCTTCCAGTTCCATGAAACAGTTTCTGGCACAGCAAATAGGAACCTTTTGCATTTAAATATAATTGCTCTCTCATGAAAACAGAGAAGAGTACCAAAGAGTTGTGTCTGGACTCCATACCTTTTAACAGAAAAGGCTGAACCTTGCCTCTGTTTTGGTGTGTGGGTTTTTTGGTTTGCGGGGGTTTTTTTGTTTGTTTGTTTGTTTGTTTTTTAAATTTTTATTTAAGTAATAAAGCCAGCTTTGAGTAGGAGATCTTACCTTATTCCAATGCTCACTTGAGTCTTGCTGACTATATTGACTTTGTATTTTGGGACTCAGACCTGCACTCAAACCCAAATTTGTCTTTTGTCCAAACTGTGTGAATGTAAGCCCATAAATTGGTGCGGCCTTAAGTAAGCCTCAGTGCATGCCAGATGAGGCACTCTGGGACTGTGATATGTATCAGTATAGTCCTGAGTTTGTCCCTCTCTGGAGAGAGGACCTGCCAGGTGCACTGCAATCACAGCTCTCCTGTGGTACTCTCATATGGTTCATGTCAGGCAGATAAGGTGAATGCAGGGTCCTTCTAGAAGAATACCAGGGAGGTAAATGGGATATTTAGGCAATATGTGCCAAGGCTGACCTCATACTATTGAGGATGCAGTGCCCTGAACAACAGCTTGGCAATTTGGGTACTTAAAGCCAGATCAGGTTGTCTTTCAGGCTTTGCTATATTTTTATATACATGCCTTCCTAATCTGCAACACAAGCAAAACCTTTATAACCAGCAGGACTCTTTTGTGAAACACAGAGTAGAGTGAACTGAAGGCTATAATACTATGTCTATCTCACTTTTTGTGATTTATTTAATTTCTATTTCCTCTCTGTGCTACTTTTTTCCTCTGGAATTCGATGTAGAAAAGTCCAGTTTTTTTTTTTTTTGACATTATTTTGACTCAATATTATTATTATTACCTTATTGCTAATGTGCAAGAGTATTTGCACATTGTTTTCTCTCACTTCCAAACAATCCATGATTCCTGACCAGTACATAATTTTATACATCTGCTCTTATATTCTCTTTTAAAGTATTTAAAATGGTGAGGCCTAGTGTATTGTCAACAATTGATTTTGTAGGTCAGTTGGAATTTACTCTTAGAATACACACAGAAAGGGACAGCAGCTTTGAACTGTGCGGCTCACTATATCATGTGCAATACAGAACCACATATACTAACCTTTCTGGAGATACTTCTGCTGTAGACATCCACTGTGATTATAGTTCATTAAATATACAAAACCCACATCATTAGATTGAACATTTGGGGTCTTGAAGGTAAAAAACCCCACAGATGTCATACTTCCCGTTAGTTTTCTCACTTGTCTTCCTGATACAGTACAAAATCTTTAGATGTGTTTGAATATATTATCTATATAAATACAGTTTTACCTTGGGAGACAGGTACTCTAAGACGGAGAAGGCTATTTGCTCCTGTCTTTGGAGATCAGGGAAATAGTTTTCCTTCTCTAGAAGGATGCATCTACATTAGTAATGTAGTGTCCTGGAAGAGCGCTTTTGGTGCAGAGAGCCACTTTCCTGGAGGTAATGTGTGTAATGACAGTTGTGCTATGAACTGAAACTCAGCAGTCTGTGATGGGACAGCATACCACATCTTATATTGCTTGTATTATACCTACAGAAGTCATACACAGATGAAACCTTTTAAACACAAAGTTTATAAACTTTAGTGAGAGCTAATTAATTCACTATTAATGAATGATTACAACCACTGAGAGAGTGGACTGAAAAACTGTTGCTAGCGCTTGTGAATGAAGTATAGAGTATCTTGGTGAAGCCATTTGACAATCTGCAACACTGCTTTCTTGGGAGTAAAAAATTATTTTTCCCATTTTCATATACCTGAAAAGTCACATCTAACTGTTCTTAATCTTTCTGACAAAACTGTTTTGTGAGAGATTAGAAAGAAGACATTTGAGGTGGGTAGGGGGTGCCTTATGAAAAAAAATCATGGGGCAGGTTGAAGCTGTGGATGTGTCAGAAAGTTCAGACCCCTGACTGGGAAGCTGCTACTCAAACTTTATAGCGAGGATCTTTTTCCCTGTCCTGACCCCTTTCCCCAAGTCTGGCATTTGGCTTTATAGCACATTGGTCAGTTCTTCAGCATTTCCTCGAACATTTATAGCTCCACTTTAAAGGTGGAATTCTCATCCTGAAGATGATAATCCTTCATCATGTAAAATGACCGTGCTGTAATAAGATCTTCTTGCAGGGTGCAAATGTGTTATTAGGTGTCAGTCTGCAGGCTCGGGTCATCCACCAGCTGTTATACTGCACAGGTTGTATTTTTTTGCAACATTTGGTAGAACATTTCAGGACTGCGGGATTATCTGAACCAGATGTGAAAAGCCATCTCCCTGACACAAGTGTGCAATTAGTCATAAGTGATTACCCATGACCCCTTATGTGCAAGGGGAGGGAAACTTAGGGTTAACTGCTGTCTGCACCTTAGCTGAAGAGGGCTATAAAAGTTTCTCTTTTTTACTTCTCAGACTTCAGCCAGTTTTCTGCTTGTTCTTGCTTTTGAGATTTTTCAGGGACATGTAAACCAGGAGAAACCTAGAAATCTGAGTCCTACTTGGAAAATTGTAACAGAAAGTCATTGAGAAAGAGACCCGAGTCCTAGTTTTTCTGCACCTTTCTCTGTCATTTGTAGTTATAAAATCAGTGTAATATCACAGCCTTTCACCAGTGAAGGGACTGGATCTATTGCCCTAAGGGCAGAAACAAATTAATGACCTCCCTCTGGCTAGATAGCCCTTCTCTTTTGTATGGTGTAGGACTTCATTTTGAGTTACCCTTGCTGCCAACAGTTCCAGTAATATGACAAAGGGAGAGATACGAGATGCTCACGGGGCTTTACCTGTCAACATCAACCCTTTAACTCCCTCTGGAAACCGATAAGCAATCAGCACAATTCCTAGACCAGTGCTCAAATACCATTTCTAAGAGCTAACACCGCCCAACTCAGTTTCTGGATAGATCTAAGTGGCAGCTCTATCCCTGTGTATCCACAGAGCTCCTAATACAGTGGGCTTCCTATATCTGCTGAGTCATATGTTTGCTGACATAATTGAATAGGTGACTTTATAACAACGTGGAAACCTTTGTAGAAATCCAATTACATAGTTGTGATGGCATTGGAAACTATGTGAAGCCTTTTACTATTCAGAGCCAAATGGAAATCTCAAATGCTTTTGGCAAGCTACATGTTAACTTCTGTTCTTTAGTTGATTAATGATTTCCCTTGGTAGGACCGGGGTTCATCTTTACCTCTCCAGTGTGATTTTCACACCTGCTTTCCCTCAGTTATGGCTGTAGGCTATAAATTGGTCAGGAGTCTACATTTGTTTATGAAAGAAAGGGCCACAGCTCAGACACAGTAAAAGAAAAGAAAAAGGTAAGTGGTGCTACATAGACTTTGAGCAGCAGGTGGAGATATAAGCCCCCACAGGTTGCAGGCTGTTGTCACAGAAGGTAGTAGAGAGTCAAAGATGACTAAATCGAATTGTCTTCTAGCTACTTTCTTCTCTTCAGCCAAAATTGCCTCAGATTTATCGACACTGAGCCTTACTTGTTAGTTCCCGTCCGTGTCTCTAACACAGCTAATCAACAGCTAATGCAGACTTGGAGGATCTAGGGGAATTGAGCAGTATCATCTTCTTTCTGAAGACATTGCATGAAAGCAGAGCTGCTCCCTGAACCTTTCAGATGACCTGTGGCCAAGGAGCCCAGGACAAAGCGCATCTCACATGAGATCCTTAACAGTAAGCACAACAATTGCCCATGACTGGCTTTGGAAAAGGAACAGACCTTCACAACTTTGCTGTGGTTGGTAACCTACCTAAGAGCACTGCAGCTCTCGGAGCAAATCCCAGCTGGACCCTTTTACCCACAGCCATGAGGATAGGTGCCAACAGACCAGATCATATCTCCTGCCCTATTCAGGTCAATAGCACATGGAGGATTAGGCCCTGTGAGAGTTGTCTCATCACAGCTACTTTTGTGGACAGTGGAAATTTGGATTGTCTGAATGAAGTGATGTTTTCCCAAGCATAGTGCCTTTATGGGAAACCAAGAGCCTGCCTTCCCTCAATGAGGTATTTAAAAGCTTTACCAGCCTACCTCTTCTCCTCCTTTACAAGAGTGGGGTATAAACCACACCTTGGCCAGTGGTCTTCCAGACAGTTTTGGGTTCCCAGTGCTGGCCAGGCTCAGACAAAGAAGCTTTGGCGTTTGTCCCCTGGAGAAATTTTCCTTCCCTTCAACAGTGGTCAGTTCTTTCTGAATTTGCATGATTTTAAGTAAGAAGAAACATCTGAGTTTAGATTTAAGCCTTTCATCATCTTGAAGGGTTTTTTCCCCCCTCAAGTGCTTACCATCAAGGCTGGGCTGCGTGAAACACATTTACTTCTGAGTTTTCAAGCACTGCCTGCACTGTAAAATTTAATGGACATCAAGGGAAGAATATTTGTTGGTCAAACAACAATTTTTCAAGATTTATAGTTTCTATCACTCCTGGTTATGACCTTACCCTCCATCCCAGCCACCCCTCTCAGCATGCAGCTGAATTTTTCCAGTTTCATGGTACACTTGAAGTTCTTCAGAATTCAGTATTCATACCGAGTCCTGACAAAGCGTTGAGTGTTCACCCAAATGTTCAGATAAATATTAGACCCTAACATTGCCCTCCAGATGGAGAAAAAAATCAAAACAACCTTTGGAGGTAAGGTCAACTCCACGCAATACTTCCTTGTCAGCTGTGACAGCTCTGTCCTGACTGTGCATATGCAGGCCCTGATCCTTCTCTGCAGCTGAATGGCTCCGGGTACAACCTGAGCAGAGGACCTGAGCAGAACGACATCTGTATGTGGACCTGGTCCCTGGGCAGAAAGTGAGATGCTGTTCCAGCAATAAGGCATTAGCATGAATGAAAGAGAGCTCTGACTGTAATTTCCCTTTGGCAGCTTAGATACACACTTAACTTTGAATGTGGGAGCAGGTCCGTGGAAGCAAAACGGCCCGTTTGCCTCCTTGCAGTGCGATACGTGCTGAAGCCTTGCGGGATCAGTGCTCTTGTTTGGATTTCTGAATTCCTGCCAGATCAGGGCATTTAGTTTGGACCATAAGAGAAAGAGAAGCTGTTCACAGGCTTAGGTCCAAATTTCCACACCATCTGCTGTGTTTGGAGATTAGTGTGGAGGTTTAAGCCTGCCATAAAAGTAGAGGGAAAAGAAACTAATGTTTAATAAAGAAATTAAATGAACAGGAAAAATAGGGAATGAACCCAAAGGGTGTCCATCCATGTTCTTGGGCGTCATCATAAATTAGGAAGGGAGTAGCACTAAACAGAGAAAAAGGACAGACAGGGGATAATGGAACACTAAAAATAAAGGTAAAATGAAGCCCGTTTTCAGTGGTATGGTGAAGGTGAAGGTGACCAAGACTTGACTGATTACTCACCTAAAAGTTAAGACTAATGTCTTCTTTGGCAACTTCTGGCTGCAGATGCTGGAGACTGAGATAGGAAATGGGAGTGTGGCAGCTCTGAGACCCTGATCTTACACCAAGACAATGTGAGCAGCTCAAACCTCTTCTGTAGGATTGCTCCTGAAGTTCCCAGTTTGAGCCCTTTGTGTGTCTGGTTGGAGAAAATCAGAATATGCCTGATGTGAAGAACATTATATTTGGGTGATGGGGTGGATTTATATAAACATATGACATTGGTAATGAATATTGTCATGATTAACTAAGATTGGAAATTGGAGAATTAGCAAGAAATGCAATACAGTAATGTTTAATTGGAGAAAGTATTATCTCTGTTACCCTTTTAAATCTCATTGCAGAAAATTGCCGTCAGATGAAATTACCATACCCATTAATTTAATTGGAAAATAACTTTAAGAAGAAAGGTCTAGTGCTTCATAATAAAGGTGGTGTAAGTTTTACAGTAGTTCTTAACAGCCAAAAAAAGAAAAAGATTAATGGAAAAGTCTATATTTCATTGCATAAAAGCCAAATCAGGAGCAGAGTCGTGGGTTTCCTTCTGAATACCACTTCTTCATTTGGAGTGATTTTCACTGTCTTTCCAAAAAAGCTAGGAACGTGCTTCAAAATTTTAAGTTGCCAGTGTGGCAGCAAGAGGTTTAAATACCATTAAAGCCCTCTTAATTCAAAAGAACAAGTAATACTACGTGCTGTCAAACCACAGAACATAAATGATGACTGAATCACCTGGCACTGTCTCTTTAACTCAAGACCTGCCACGTCTGAATGTGTGGGCGGTTTTATTTTCCTATCTTGAGGCTGCTGCTTCTCCATTCCCCTCTCCTCCATGTGAGTTTATTTTCCATTCTGTTTTTTGTTGTTTAGGTAGGTGCAGTAATGGCATTCCCAGGGCAGTGTTGGGAAGCACTGGAATAGGAAAGCAAAAGCTATTTCAAAGCTGAAATGTGATTATGCAGAGCACCCTGCATTTGGGGAAAATTTTCATGAGGCTAAACATAAAACGCTACCATGTACACTTCTTCCAATGGCCAAGAAGGGATATGTATTAAACAATCTGATCTTTAATCCTTGGTATTAGATTATTTATTTGTTTTAGGCAATGAGGGATGTTATTTGATCTTTTCCTCACTGCCATTTGTCTTGCAGTCTACTCTGCAGATGCACTGGGAAAAGATTATGTTCCTTCATCTCCCAAATAAGCTTTTTGTTTGTTTGTCATGGCTTTTGTACAGCTTTCAAGCCTGAATTTCTGTGTGGGCTTTGGTAAATTTCTATTCTCCTTGAAGCTAAACAATACAGTAACCTGCTTAAAGACATCAAGCTATGAAAACACCACCTTTTTCTTGTGCACCGGCTAATCCATAAGATATTCAGAAGCATGATATCTGAGTGGACACACCTTTGAAAGATAATAAAAATAATTTGATAAAAGGTTAAATGAATGTGAAATACTGAAATAAGACCTTTAGAATGTTCTTTGCAAGTCCTCAGTATGTGATTTAGAAATTTTTTTAGGTAAATACACTAACGCATGGACATACATGTGTGGCTTTCTGAAAGCTATAGGACTTGAAAAATAATGTTACCTTTCTCTGTTGAAAGTATTTAATACTCTCCCTTACATCTTCATCATCTTTAACTCATTAATCCTCGCTACACTTCCCTGAGGAAAGAAAATATTACTACCATTTTATATGTAGAAAGCTGAGGCAGGGACATATTAAGGCCTGGGCTCATAAGGGAATTTCATGGCCTAAATCCTCCAGTTATGCTGATATCAGTGGGACTTGGATGCCTGTACGCCTGGGAACTTCTATGATCTATGCTGAAATTTTTTTGGCCAAGAAAACACCAGGAGCCTGGGTCAGGCAGGAAATTGAAGCTGAGATTGCAGAGAGATGTTAGGTTAGTGCTGTAGCCATTGGGTAGCGTTTCCTTCTGCGGCTTTCTGCTCTTCAGCTGCCCATCTCCCACTCCTCACAGGTGTTTGCTCATATAATGCCTATGTGATGAGGTTGTATGAACAGGATGAGATATTTTAGCTTGTTGTACATTCAAGGTAGCTGTAGCTTAGCATCTTGACTTTGCAAACAAGGATCCCTAGC
This sequence comes from Fulmarus glacialis, assembly GCF_000690835.1. NCBI lineage: Eukaryota > Metazoa > Chordata > Aves > Procellariiformes > Procellariidae > Fulmarus > Fulmarus glacialis. Next base: position 64,620 of record NW_009198825.1, on the reverse strand, counting down.
AGGAACCTGACATCCAGTTTGTGCCAAGAGCTAAGGTAGGAGACTAAGAGTAATACAGCATAAGCTGTGTTGCAAGTTTCAAAATATTGACTATTGCTGAGCTACCAATCCTTTTCCAAACAGCTTTGTGAGTACCCAGTTGTTGTGCTGTCCACAATATTTAAGGTAAGTCATGTAGTTAAATTCTGTTTGAAAAAAAAATTATTTTTATTCCCTTTTCAAGTTTTCCTTTATCACCACATTCTGTAGGTGAAAGCTGTCAATTGCATTAGGAGCTTTTATTCCTTTCCTCTGACAGATTGTCACCTTAAAAATTCTATAAGTTCTACAATTCCTTGATTCCTTGCTAGGGAAGCACAGGAAAGATGATATTTTGGATTGGAAATCCCAACTGAAGTATCACCATTTCATTGTTTACTTAGATTAAGCTAAAAACATTTGTCATTAGGAACGCAAGAGGTAATTTCCTGCCAGAACACCCAAACCTTTGACATTTTTCCTTCAAAAATCCTTAAATGTGTGGTAAAGTATCAAAGCCTTTTCCCTAACATCATCAGCAAAGGTCAATGGTTTCTGACAGATGCATATTAGGCCTGACTTAATTATGAGTGAGTGCCACAATCTTTTATAACATCTGTTATCCAGTGATTAAAAAGTGTCTATAATTCTATTTTTTTAAAGGACTAGCAGATGAAAATGACAATTTCAGTCGGGAAATCTGAACTGGCAGAAGGAAAAAAAGAGTCCTTTTTCCTGGAATATTTCTAGTAATTGCTATAATTTTGAAGCAACTCAAACTTTAAAAATTCCCACACGTGGCCTTGACAAGGTCAGCAAGGCCTCAGTAACTTTTATGTTTCCTGCATGATCCCTGCAGGTTAAAGAGAGGGCCTCACTGAAAGGAGGCCAGCCTGCAGAATAAAAGCTTTCCTATAGCCCTGAGGAGCAGCTGTTCCTGGGCTGCTATAACCACCCTCCAAAAAGCCCATTTTCACAGCTCGAGCAAAAATCTACCTGCTAGATCATTAAAATGTCAGATTGCTCAGGTCATGTAAACCATTTCACAAATAAAAATCCTTGCTTGGGCAAGGAAATATATACATCTCAGAATGCCAAAGGTTCATTCGGGCTGGGTCTGAATAAAACATTTGAAAACTTTAATCCCAGAACAGTGGTCCATGTTTGGCTTTCCCTGATCTTGAAGCTACGAACCTTAGGAGATCAAACTTTACTTCATTGGTCTTCTAGGGAAATTTGTCTGAGCTTTCTCTCTGCATTTCTTACTTACTGCTAAAATTTGTGATAGCTGAGTTTCATACAGAGAATCCCAATCTAGAAGCGATAATAGGATCTGAGGCTCTGCACATGTTTCAAGATTTGGGAGATGGAAACTTTTCTGTTGAATAGAAATGCATATTTATTACTCAGCAAATCACAAGTAATTTTTCCAAGTGGCAAGTTCAGGAGCTAGCAACTGATGGAGTGACATGTGAGGGAAATTACAGACCATTTTATAACTGCTGGACAATTCATCAGATCTTGCTTCATTTGTCATGTATGTACAAAAGCTGCTATACATTATTATGGCCATGCTCTACTGCCCCTAGGTGGGGATGGCTTTGATTATTTCCTTTTCCTGATGGACAAATATTGAGCTGCTACTTAGTTTGAACAGTTTTCTTATTCATACAGATCTCTCAGTGGCTTTAACTGAAATGAAAATGAAATATTAGATAGTTTACTACAAAGTAAAAGGGAATGAGGTTTAGTGAAGTAGCTAAAGGGGATGAAGAGATTAAGATTCACTACTGACTGGAGAATTTTTTTGATTTTCTGGATGATCTTAAAGCATCCCAGAATTAGTACCTTGTTTGCTTATTAATACGTTGTATGATAATTACTAGTACATCGTAAGCATTAACTTTTAGTTGCTATTTACAATTATAAAGAAAAAATTCTTTATTGAAACTTAGTTGTACCTGTTTGAGAGCATCACAAAGAGCAACCAGGATGCTGGGTACCAAGTGGTTTTGCCAAAATGTCTGATAAAAAGAAAGTGTCAAAGAAGGGCAGACTCTAGCTACTGTTTCTGTATCTGTTAGTATTATTGCTTACTGCAACAATACCAGCTGAGATTGAATCTCACTGGAAAGATAGGACCATTAACCTCTGGTTTTTGGACTGGGATACACTATTTGGAAAAAATAGAAGCACAAAAGTTATGGATGATGACAGTAATGCAGAGAAAAAATGTCTTCATTATTTTTATTCATTATGCAATCATTTCCATAATTCTTAATTTCATTTTTTACATTTATGCATTGTCTGTATTTAAATAAGGGTCTGTTATGTTATTGAGGGGATGAACTGGATTTTCATTTGTTTGTTTTTTTTCTCTTGTTTGAAACAAGGAAAGGGCTGAAGGTCGTGCACGTGGCAGGAGTCCATAACCCCTCACTGCAGGAGCTACTGGTAAGATCATTCAGGCAGGGTGAGATGCAGATCCCAATTTGCCTTTGGATGTTGATGAATTCTGGCCCACTTGAAGCCTAAGACAAAATCCTTACCCACTTAAATGGAGTTGGAGACTTTAGATGTGGGTGGCTGTTAATGATTTCTTTCATCCATTCTTTTCTCTTGTTTACACTTCTGTACATTTTTGTTTCTACTGGCAGTGTTGAATAGCTGATTTTCAGCCTGACCATTTTTGTTTCAGGAAACTGGTATCTATGAGCAGGATAAGGGTGAAAGAATACATTATGTACAGGTGGCATGGGCTATGTGTGTCAGGCCTCTATTCTTAGGACAAGGGTCAAAACTGAGGTTGTAGATTAATTGTGTAACAAGGTGTCAGAAAATATTCCACAAATAAACAGAACATGGTTAACTCAACACTTTGAATTTATAGAAAGTCTAAATTAGATCCTTAAAATAACATGATTATTGCTAAGTTCTAGCCTGAAGCTAAACTGGGGTTCTACTTTGAATGAAGGAGCTCCCAACTGGCAGGAACTTAAAAGGTAACTTAATATGCTGCACTACTAGAAATATAACAGACTGCTTATTGGGACATGTTTAAAAAAGAGAATGTATAATAGTTTTCTGATCTCACTGATACGTATTTCTACAAATAACACCAGAGACAAGTGAAATCTGTTTTATGGTTCGCAAGAAATCAACCGGACAAAACCCGAGTTTCAGTTTGAGCAGTTCTACATATACAGAAGACTCCCAGCAGAATCTTTAAAAATAAGCATATGTTTCCCCAATGACATCATATTTTTGTTATCTGCATTGTACCATAGTAATTTTTTTCAAATAAGAGACAAAGAGGGCTACAGAAAAGTTAGAGACCATAACATTTCAGTTTAGTTCTGTTTATTCCAACTACTACATTTAAAATATTTTGATTAAGTAATGATGTAGTTAAAGAGCAGGGATGGTGAGTACTTCCAGGGCTGAAAAACATGTAAAATAGTGCAGAAATTAGACTCAATTCCCTACAGATTATAAAGAAGAGATTCAATACTTGCTTACTGAAGTATTTAAGGGGAAGTAGCAAATAGAGATTAATCTTTTAGTTCCCAGTTAAATCTTCAGTTTTATTTTTAGTTCTGTTGTTGGAGCATTAGGGTTGTTTCTGTTAATCCAGTATGCTTGGTGGAATGAGAAAATAGTATACAAGAATAAAGAAATTGTATGTGGTAACATTAGTATATTTCATGTGAAGTAACAAATAAGTAATTCCAGGTTTTAATGGTCACATCTGATAATTAGAGTCTGTACGTGTGTGTATAAATTTCCTTTGTGATCAATGAAGATTTTGCTTCTGCAATGTCTATGAGTTTATTAGATATATCCATATTAAGCATATATGAAGGTGAAAGGTTTCTTCAGTATGAACTGAACCTAACTGTTCCATGGCTGATAGGCAGGAGCAGCTCCCTTCATTTAAGATCTGTGCTGTTTCTAATAAAAATCTGCATGAAAATCTGTGAACGAAATTTGGTATCAATGTCTAAACCACAGGTTCTCGTCTGGTTTAGCTTTTCTTTCTCAATTGCCAAAAGAAATTAGTGTGTTCTGGATTACTCAGTTGCAAAATTTAATTAAAAAAAAGAAAAATAACCATTAGAGACATGAACATAAAAATGCCTGTACCTATTTCTTCTGGCTCGGAGCATTGAGTTCCTTTTTAAGTTGCTTTTAAAAGGGCACAGGATGGACATAATAGGACTAAATATACCTAAGAAGAGATGCACCTATGGTGTGGAGCACAATAAAACCTTGCTTTGAAGTTATACAAGAGGATGTTGGTATAGAAAGGTATACAGAAATGCTGTCTAGCGCCCTACAGCCCTGTGTGGGCCACCACAGTTTATGACATGTTCACGAGGCTAAATTTCATAGCTGATGCAGAGACACTGCATAAAACATCCATGTCCAGCTGCATATCAGCCCAGGATCCCAGCTTTTGTTTGCAACACTATTATGATTTCAACTACTTCAGCTCAGATAACATCAGCTCATGTAAATCAGCCCAATGTCCCTGTTTTCTATGCAGTTGTAGTGACCTGTACCACCTAAGACCCAAGACTATGAATTGCACGGAACTGCAGTAATTTTATCCTCTGTGGTTGTTAACTATTATTACCTCTGTCCCGTGGATCAGGTTAGTTTAAATGAAATTTTTATTCTTGAGCATCTAAATCATAACTTTCTGCCTTCTCCTAGGCAGAACTTATCCATGTGTCAATATCCTTCTTTGTAAAACAGGTTGAAGGCAGTGTTTAGGAGGTGCAATAACCATTTCCAGAGACAGATTTGCATTCGAATTCAAAGGTTTTAGAAGGTACTTGCAGGTGCTGCATGGAGGAGCAATACGTAAGATTTGAGAATATTTCCCTTGACTTAAGAAATTGCATCTTCATTTTTCTATCAGCTTGCACAAAAGGAAAACCCAAGTAAATTGAACAGGAACTGCAAGCGCAAAGTTAATGTCAGAATTTTCCTGGTATGAGCTCAGCTCCTAGTGTTATAGAGGTAACGAGGAAAAACAGAGAGACAGAGAGACAGAGCAAACCTTAAACCAGCGATCGCCGCTGTCTTCATGATTCAGCCCAGCCATCCACTAGCATAACGCCGTATTTCCACTCTGCTTTCATTGGAAGTTGTGCTTGGCATGACTGCACTCTTAAGAGCATTTGGACAAATAAATAACATCCCTCTTCGTTATTTATTTGCCTTCAAATTTTAATCAGTATTTGTGTAATCAGTAGTAATTTACTACATTCCTATTCAAAGAAATTGGCACAGTGTTTATATATAATCACCCAATGTAGAAGTTTTATTTAAGTACTGGGTTCTAAATACACATAAATTCAGCAATTATCACTGGAACAAATTTTAGACTTTGAAGTGAATTATACCAGGAGGAGTTTTCTGTAGTTGAAATTGGAAAAACAAACAAAAAAAGGCTTCACTTGCCCAGCTGAGGAATCTGACTGTGACTTTTATGCACATGCGTTAGGTGTTTGATTTTTGGGTGAAAAATGTATAAAATTTTAGGAAAGCTTTCAAGTGACAAAATGCAGGACTTCCCTCAGCCACACGCAAGTGCACTGTTTGGGTTGTGAGGTTACAAAATCTGTCTTTCCCTTTGATTAGTTTTGCTTCCACATAAAACAGCTAAACCAAATACTGAATAAAGTGCTGATAGTATTTTAGCCTTTTTTTCTACCCTGGGCTTAGCAGGTGTGGGCATCTGTGCCCGTGGGGTCTGAGGTTGTTTGTTAAATCTTTCTAACCCAGTTTACAAGGACAAGCCTATTCACCTGAGCTGGAACTGATGTGATTGACTTCTCTGCCGCTCTGCACCGGAGTAGCTCAGGGATATGTCTTTATGCTGTGGTTGGTTAAAGCTGGGAATAAAGTGCCAAAGTCAGCAGCTGAAATAAGTAGAGTAAATCAAGTTAAGAGGGAACAGGACAACATTTCGGAAAAGGAGGGAATATGGGGTAAAACCATTACCTAGAAGTTCAGGGTTAAGATGATGAGATATAAATTGATTGGTATTTCCTGGGTTTATAAGGGCAGACCCTGGTGGATGACATCATCATCTGCTGGCTTTTCATGTTGCCGTGTGCCTACTTGGGCTGCCAGGATGCTGCAGAGCCTGCTTTCCCTTTGAAGTCCACAGGAATCCATGCACAGTCAGATCCTTTACAACTGTTTTTAAAAAGCTTATGATGGTCCTAGGTCATCCATGCTGATGATCATAAGCTACATTCATATGGACATCTACTGTATAAATGTGCTTCAGGCTTTGCAGACACATGAGCTTGCAACAATTTAACTACCTGGGTTTAATGCAAATTCCTAAGTGAGCATACACATTTCTGATTGAGTGACTGGTTGGCATACTTTGTTCCCAATTGACTCAAAGTTGCCTAGAAATAAGCTAGATTTTAATCAAGGCAAGGCATTTATTCTAAATTAACCTGTTTAAAGTCTCACCTTAGGTTTAATTGGTGCAGTCTGTAAAGCATTTAAGTGATCAATATTTGATGATGATCTAGGAAAAGAAGTATTATTCTTCACAATGAGAATTTTAAGCCCGCATGATATGAAGTTGGGACATTCAAAAAGAGGTTGATGTGGCCCCAGCATAACTGTGAGGGCTGTAGACTTGCACCGTTGCAACCATGTAGTGTGATACAAGAGCCTGAAGTTCAAATATGAGGATAATTCCTTCTTTTACCACACCAACCTTATTCGTGAGGGGTCTGTTCCTCAAGATTTTATTCGGCATTCTTCGCTGGTCTGGCAGATTTCTTTCTCCCACTGTGGAAACAGAGGTGGTTGGAAGCAAGCAGCTCTCCACCACAGGAGTGCCTGCAAATGTGCTTCTCTCCTGGTCCTCGGGGAAACAAGAGATGAAAGGGCAGCTAACAAAAGACCTAGATGTTCTCCTACCCAGAACCCAATGAGAGGTGACAGAAGGCTGCTAGGAGTAAAGACAAAGTATTTCACAGCTTCCAGGAGTGAGCAAGTCTGGTGCATTGAAGGTTCAAGACCAGAAGACAAGAGTTATGGCAAGGGAAACATCTTTCTGCACTCTTGGCCTTAGGTTCATCAAGAACACTGGAAACCCAAGCCCAGAACGAATTAGTGAGTGAACAAAGTAATTCAGTGCTTTTACAGGGCTCTGCTTTTCAGTCATTTTTTAGGGAATTTCAAAACTTTTACCAGTTTGGTTTCATTGTCTTTAAGAAAGGTTGTTCCTTGAACAAAGGAACTGTATTCAGTTATGGGGCTACGTTTTCTGAATGCCATCACAGACAAGAACAGTGATATTCCAAAGCTTGGTACAACTGGCTGTGGGGAAATGAGCACTTGTATCCCATCAGCTGCCAGCTGTGACACACGCAAGAGAAAGACTGGAAAGCCTAAACATGCATCTGAAATGCTGCAAAATCAATAGTACGTATTGAGGTTATCAAAGACTCTTCATACGATGTGTTTCATATCATCCGTCACTGGCATTATGGTAATGGCTCCTAAGTGCTGCAAAAGGATTTACAATATGGTGTATATTAAAATAGGGGATTGTGCTAAGGAACTGGTGTATATTTTCAAAATTATTAGACACAGTTGGAAACATAGCTGAAAGCAAGACTGCCTTCATATAACATATTGCCAGAACTAACTGCTTTGATTTCTTAAGACTAGATGATGATTGTTTGATCATTTTATTAAAAAAAAAAAAAAAAAAAAGGGTCTAGGTGTCAAAGAGTTTCCTTATGTCTAAACAAGTGTTATTAACTTCAATTATGGCTGCCAGGTGGAGAACTGTGCAGTTCTTTTACCATGTTTGAAAATATTTCATTTAGACATTTTGGAAAAACATACATCCCTATTCATAACCCCTGTTACTGTTCTGATTTATAGGTTCTGCTCCACTGTAAATCATTCAAAATGAAAAAATTAAATTTTATGGCATCAAGCTTATGTGGCATCGTGCCTGAGCAAAGGGCAGAAGGAATGCGATTCTTATACTGCCAATTACTATTGAACTTGATTTTTTTTTTTAACAGATGGCTGAGATACACATATAGAGAAAGGTAAAGTACACTTATTCTTTATTTGGACTTTGAATTAAAAATAAAACACTCTCTTTAATCATTTTTTCCAGTTGTTTATAAAACTTTGACTCCTAAGTAATTTTTTTTTTTAAATTATACAAATATTTGCATCTGAAACACAGAAAATTTTGGTTTCAGGCCATGCACTTTAATTGTTATGGATGGTTAAATGTATCATTCATTTAGTCTGACAGGCTCTTGGAGAAAAAAGGGTCACTGTGTCGGAAGTGGCATAGGGAGAAGTGTGAAGTCTTATCATTTTTAAGTGGAGAGAGAATCTTGAAATATATTAAAAATCTGGCCTGTGTTCTCTAGTGAGGAAGAGATTTTGGATGAGGGGATATGACATTACATTTTTTAAAATTCTATATTCTTTGCTTTACTTGTTCCCTAGTACACTTTATCAATGCCAGCGAACATCAGTGACCTGGCATGATTCCTGACTATGAAGTGGTTCTTTTTTGGCAGAAGAAATTTCTGCTCCAGTTTCTGAGAGTTTCCTGGAAGGCATGATGGCATTATAGGCTTAGACGTAACTTTAACTCATGCAACAATGCAGGAGTTGGTTTTAAACTCTAGTTGAGATAACTAGTAAAGTCATTCTAGGAGCATGCAGCTCAGTACTTGCCAAAGGTAGACTTTTCAGATATTCAGAGATTTAAAATACCAGAGGACATGATTTAAAGGCTTGAGAAGATGGAGAGTCACCTTAGAAATGTAGAAATGGGTACCTGGTCATATCTCAGATGTGTCTCCTGCCACAAAGTCTCTTGTTTCAACGAGGTTCCCCTTGCTTTAGCTGTTCATCGCCTCAGCCCAGCCAAATCTCCTAAATGTATGGATGCATCCTTAAGACCTTATAGGCACATGAAAATGTGTTAGGACCTTTGAGAGGGGCTGTCTACATTTTCATCACTTCTTGGGCAGAGTCTTGGTCATGTAAGAGATGACCAGGACCCTTGAACACTTCCTTACTGTAGCAAAGTCGTTAATAATTAGTATTTTAAGGAAACTTTGAGACATACCCAATAGCAGAAGTTCTTCTCCAAGCACCAGTCATCAAACTCTACCCTTTCCATGTGGACTGTGGGCACTCTTTCAACTCTGGTGAATATTTTGGTTTTAATAAAAAACTATATGGAAAACTGTAGTAAAAAATGTAGTAAAATGCATTGGCAGAAATGGCTGAGCCTTGTCTTTATTTGCCTCTATTAAATTAATGCAGTCAAATAAATTGTATCTGATTTTTTTTATATGTTCAGATTATAAGACTGGTTTTCTGATCATGTGTAATTCCATGTATTACTTATGTCATGTTAATAGAGAAATTTGCAGTCTTTCCTGTTATAGCATGTATGATTTTATTTTATTTTGGTTACATGAAGGTTTCTTTGAAATATCTGTTAAAACCTTATCTATAAAATGAAATGAATATTGAAATATCTGATCTCCATGTTGTAGGTAACAAAAACAATATAAATGTTAACAACATTCCCTTTAAATACAGAATCAAATATATTAAGTACCTTGGGGTTAAGATTTTAACTTCCTTAGATTTATGGTAAGAATTAAAACATCCTCTCTTGTTACATTTATAAACATAGAGCTCATTAGATGAAGGAAATTTCCTTTATAATTAATAGGTCACATTAATGTGATAAAAATGTCTACACTCACAATAAATTTTATTCTTGTTTTAAGCAGTTACCACATATAGTGTTTATCCTTCAAAACTCTCAATAGCACTTTTATATCCTCCAATTGAAATAATAAAGAACAAAGAATAAAAAGAAACAAATTAATCCTCCCCTGGGAAACAGGAAGACTAGCACTGCCAGATTTTAAGTTGTAGCATTGATTTGTTAAGCTTAAACGTTTTCTTCTCTCTTTCCATGATTTAAATGGGGAAATGAGTGTCTGTGCTGAAGGATCTTGAAATTAAATGCAAAAATTGCCTTCTAGGAAACACCTTTGTGTAAAGGATCCGATACTTCCTTCTGCTCTGCATTGCTTTGTTAGCCAGAACGGGCACTTCTGGAAGCTGAAAGAAGCGTCTTATTTATTTTTGGAGATACTGATTATCATAACAACACAGAATGGAGGAAAGATAAAACTGGATGAGACTCAGTGCCCACGTAACCCTGACTCTGATAGCGACCACTCACAAACTTTTTCCTCAAAAGCCCTATTTTTCTGAAAACTTGGCCATATTACATTATTTTTATTGATTCCAGGACTATTTTCATTTGGAGTAAATGCCAAGCTTCCTACTGGACATAAACAGAAGAGTTGTCACACTCTGTGTTGTCTAGGCAGCAGTTCACAAAGTCTAAATCCAGAACACTCACAAATTCAAAGAGAATTTGTTGGTGGTCTGCAGAGAGAGACTGGTCAATCAGTGTGGGATTTATTTCTGGTTTCTAGCTGCTGTTGCATGTGCTCAGTTTATTCACTGTGAAATGAAAATGTTCTGTGGAGTTATAAAGTTATCTGGAAACAAGGGGCCAATGGTAAGATAAGGACTAAGAAGACAATAACCAGACCTATGGTAAGAACTAAAACTGCTGTGGAAAACCAACATTGTTCAGAGTAGTGAATGAAGCAAAGGGATAAAACTGGCATGGCAGAAGAGTCAGCTTCCAAGAACAGCATGGAGGCAGGATGGGTGAGGAAAAGGGGTGGTGGTGTCTGTGAGCTATGGGAGTGAGTGAATTCATGTGTGTATCTGTATGGGTGTGCGAGCATGCATGACAGAAAAAATAACAGGTGAGGAATGACTATATGGCTCATTTTTTTTTCAAAAAATGAAAAAAATCCTGACCTTATTGCAATTGAAAACTGGGGACATTCTTTACAATTAGAACTGGCTTTCTATCAAAAAACTTTAATCTGGCTGAACGGATATATTTTGGTGGAGAAATGAAACTTTCAATGAAATTTCATTTTGAAAAAATGCAGATGAAGTGTTAGATCAGGGAGGTACAACTTCATTTTTTATTTAAAATGGCTCTTCTGGCTTTGAAGGTTGTTCTACAGTACAAAATTCTGTTTGAAATCTATCAGCAAATGTAACTGCAGTTAAATTTGATACAAAGGTTTTGGCTGGTCAAATTGACAGGATTTCAGTGATAGGAATATTTGAAGTTTGGCTTTTCATTATGGTTGAAATCTTTTGGAAATGTCAGAATTTCTGGTGTAACAGAAATTCAGATTTTTTTCATCTATATTCCTGATACTATTTTGCTATGTCACTAATGGCTGTATCAGCCACAGAATTATTGTTGATACACAAAGAAGCAATGGAATTCCCATCTGCCCTTCTAGCGTCCCGGGAGCAGGAAATGCTGTAACATGATCTGTCTCCTGAGCAATTGGAGTAAGTGTAGGGATGAATGGAGACAAGGTGCAAGACTGATGTTTAGGCATGGTTATGTTCATTCATATATAGCTAGAGGAAGCTCCATTTAAATTTTATATTGTCTCTCAGTGTACCACATCCTTGTTAAAATGTGAAAAGTTTTTAGAATTTAGAGGTTGGGAAAGTACAGTGCTATCAAAGTGGAGAGGGTTTAGCACTGAGCCCCAGCCCATCCGAGGATAAAACATATCATTGAAATAATTGTCATTTCTCTCATAATGTGCATGTTACAGTATGTCAAAGCATAGTGTCAACTTTCATTATGTAGTTTGTTTGCTTCATAAATACCTTAATTACTATTGCACTTCTGCAGGATGGAGCCTGGAGAAAATCTCTCGCTTGGACATGATTGGGATAGTAGATCATCTGATGGAAGATAAATTCTCCTTTCCTAGAAAAGGTAAAGCAAGTGGAGGTTTATTACAAGCTTTTTTCCCTTGAGGTGTTGTCTAAAGCATTTATTTTCAAAAGAGGATGAATGAGCCTGGACTTTCCATATTATGATGGCAATGTGCTTTTAAAATGCGAAGGAAAGTATAAGGCAGTAACATAAATTTTTTTTTTCCTCACTTTGGAGGATTAAACTATGATATGAGAAGGAGTAGTCTCTCATTAATCACCACCACCCTAAATGTCTAGACTTACAGAAGTCAAAACCAAGTCAAACTCAGGAGTTAGTCTTGCTGAAAGTCTTTTATCAAAGCAGGGATGCTCGACTGCTAGCCTACAAAAGGCTCCTTGGGCTGTGTCTGGTAGAACCAGTAATTTAAGAATGGTACAGTAATTAAAACAAAATTAAATACTTTCTCAAGGGGTAGATGCTTGCTTAGTACTCTGAATTTAACAAGTAAGCCATTAACACTCTAGACTATCATTCCCATTAGCTTTTAGCAAGCTTGAATAGATTATGATCCGGCTTGGTTTCTGTAGTATTCACATGGTTTTGTTATGGCTGTCCTAGCAATGGGCAAGTCTCTAGGCAGCCAACTGCCCACACACCGAACCCAGAGTCGTTGTGCGTGTGGTGTGGAGTCCTCACGCGGAGGTGCAAACCGGGCACATGATGGGTGCACAACGCACAGGACTCCTGGGTATGATGTAGGATCTCGCTGTGCCCAGGGGTGGCTGCGGGGGGGTTCCCCCTTTGCATGAGGGTGGCCATGGAGACAGGACAAGGGTCCTCAGACTAGATTTGGAGCTAGATCGTTTTCATTGAGAAGCTTTGCTAAGCCACTGCATGAATCTTGAACCAGAGTCAAGTCACGTGCATTTGGATTCTCTACCAGTGCATGTGAGGAGGAAAGGAGTGGGGATGAGGAGTACCAGAATGCTTGTAGCAATTCCCTCCAGCATCATTTGTTCTATTGCTGGATTTTGGACACTATTATCTCTGTCTAAACCCTCTCCACAGCTGCTGTTGAGCAGCCACAAGAGAAGTCAGGCAATAGCAGTGTGTTTGTAGTGGTTGTAAGTTGGGGAAAGATGTTGATAAGTTAGATCTCACTTTGATGTGCTGATTCATTTTTTTAATTTTCTTTGAGAAGAAAGTGCGTAATATTGATCATAAGAAACTTTTCGTCCCAATAGTGGGAAACCAGGTTCAGAATTAAGAACAAGAATAAGGTTTAATAGAAAAACCTTTCTCACAGGGGAAAATAAACATTTGGGAAAGAACTTGAAATACAGATGGATCAAAATTTTAGAGTGGTCCTTTAATAAAGATGGAAGAATTACCTGCACAAAATAGTAACCATACTCTCAGTCTGCAGCCAAGAAAATGATTAGTTATTATTGAGTTTGGAAGAATAAGAACCTTTGGCAGTACAGCAGTGAAAAAATACATTTTAAAATACAAAAGAATACATGGAAAGCATTTTTTTTATCTAGGGAACTAGAAATAATACACCTGCAAGTATAATGAATGGCATAATATTGGCACTGCATGGGGCATTGAGCAATTTGTACCACAGTTATAGGTTCTTTCTTCTATTAATTTGAAATAAAACAAACATTTTTTCAAAATCTTTGTTGTATTTCTGGCTCTCATTTATTGTTCACCAATTCTTTTCCTTTGTGTTTTGTCTTTGCCAGCTCTTTCTGTTTCTCTTATGTTTCTTGTCCATTCTCTTAGCTGTTTCTCTGGCTATGCTCCATCTCCTTAGGTTACCTCCAAAAAAAGAAAAAAACAAAAAAGTGCCTCATGTCATGAACTACAAAAGCAGTCGAACATGCACCAGAATGTGGTTTTCTTCACTGATGGGTTTTCTTTAAAAACACACTAAGTAGTAAATACTTGCTTGTAAGAGACTGCTGGGTGATCTGAGTAGCATAGGGGAATTCACTAACGTATTTCCTGTATTGGGTGGTTATTGGATATTTCTGAATTAAGAAAAACAATCAAACGCAACAGAAGAAAAGCCTTGTTTCTCCCTTCTGAAATTTGTATTTTGGACTCATTCTCTTGCTCTGAGCCCTCACCTACTGTTGGTATTGTAGCTGCAATGATTTGCCTCTTCAGTTTAGACACAGACTTTGCTTTCTATTTCTAATTCCCTCCACAGCAAGGAAACTTGTTGCCTCCCCAGGTCTCTGTTACTGATTGAACTACGTTTGGATGATTCCCTGTGTCCACTGCATTTGCAAGGCCTCATGCCCCACTGGCAAGTTTGCTGCAGCATTGCTACCATACATACAGTGTGAATGTGTCTCCTCTGATGCTACTGCTGTGAATCAGACTGTATGAAAAAAATTGCCAGGGGTTATCCAAACTGAGCGTGCTCTTTCTAATCCTGGAATCAAGCTAGCAAAACGAGAGGCAACTCAGGTACAGCATAGTATGGGTTGCTAACCCATTGCTGACCCAAGGCTAATAAGTGCCAGAGAAAATTGAAAAGCAAAGCCTACATTAGGCAGATGTAAATGTGGGATACCACATAGTTCAGCTGGCTATACTTCTTCTGAGCCTTTAAAGAAAGAGGTTTGAATCTGAATTGCTTCTTTTCCAGGTGATCGTGTCAGCCATCAGGTACGGGAAGGGAGATCAAGCACATAGGTTTTATTTTAAAATATTTAAAAAATGAAACAAAACCAGACAAACTGTTTTGCTTTACTGAGCATTGCCAAAAAAATCTTGCAGATTGACTTTTTAATAATTCATTGTTACTAATTTTCTTCAGTTTGGTCACCAGGCCAAGAAAAAGCACTCTGTAGGTATTAAACCCTCAAGTATGAGATTTACATATTAGAGTCCCCGTGCAGTTGACAGCTCCATTTCAGGGCTGTGCACACAGAAAGTGCCCTGAGCCGTTGTGCAGTCTGGAGCTGGTAAGACCACAGGCTTCTTCCATTTTCTGAAACCCGAGGTCGTGCCATTAGGAAATATGCTGTCAACAAAGCAGTGACTCCCAGGCAATGGCTTCATAGGTACACCCCCCATGAGGACAGCCTTAAGTACTTTCTATCTAGAGCATATGGTATTACTGTGTCAAAACATACTTGAGTTTCTAGGTCTGTGGTCACACAGCGTAGTTATTTCAGTCAAAAGATAGGAAAATACGATTTTCAGAATGAGAGTCCTACTGTATTAGGCTGGTAAATCCCAGTGTTATGATACAAAAGAAAAACAATGTTCTTGTTATTTCTGGAGGTTTAAGGAGATTACCATACCCTGGGATACAATGGTACTTTTCAGCTATTAATGCCTCTAAAACTTATTGAAAGTAGTATTCAAATCCAAGAAAGATTACATTGTATTCTGCATGTATTAAACAATGTTCTGGAGATAAATTCAAGGATACAAGTTCCTTCATTCTTAATTAAAAAAAAACAAAAGTAAAAAGAATTTGGTTAGGAGCTGTATAATATTTTCTTGTTTTTTTATGAAATGCTGAACAGAAAATAAAAACATTCATCTCTGGTTTTTGACATAAAACACAAAGTTCAGGCAGCTGCAGATTAGCAGGAGGAACAGTAAATAGAGAAGTTAAATATCTGAAGAATTATATTTATGCTACCATCAGAGATTAAATTAAAAATTGGAAGCAGATTCCTTAGGGGGAAAACAGAGAAACAAGAGCTGGCATGAAAACAAAATCATAGGGCTATCTACACGGGCTGCGTTCTCAGTTGCACTGGCCTGCACAAGCATATGAGGTTCTAGTGTGTCATGTGGAGGATATGGAGAGGAAAATTAGCAAGTCATTAAGGAAATGACTGGTGAGCAGTTCATGATATACTGCCAACATCAGCTTATTTGCATTGCTGAAGGTTGAAACAGGATGCTACCTGCAGCCTACATGGAGGGAAAGGGATCTACACTGATTATTAATCCATTTATACCTGTAGGCTGCAGTGTTGCTCTGACTATCATTGTTAGTGGAAAATGGAGATAAATAAAGGAGATAAAACACATATATGACAGCAAATGACAATCAAAGGTAAATTAGATTTATGATCCATTAAAATATGAGAAATATTAACAATAGCTGTAGTTATTGCTCTCAAGATAGCCTTAGCAGGAGACTGAGAAATCGGTGTCTAGAAGGCTTACTTTAACTCCCTTGTTTGGGTGTAGTTGTTTTGTGGTGGTTTCTTTGCTTTCCTTTTGAGGTCAAAGCAAAACTGTTACAAGATGGTCTCAATCAGAAAAGCATGCTCGGAGCACTATGTGTCAGCATACGGGAAGGTCTTTGGTAGGCAACACGCAAAGGCAGGTGCTGGAATTGGAAATAGTGAAAATACCTTTGATTATTTTTTAAAATCTGAATGCTTATCTTCTGCAATAACAAAATGAAGAGCTTGACCTCCCTATTGTAAGTGCTAATGCAAGGTATCTAGAGAGACTGTAAGATTTGAATAAGTGATGTTTTTTTCAGTGCCTGGTGTATTGTTTAAACTTTGCTCCTGTACTTCTCATCCCAGCACATGCCCCACCAATTGTTTATTTTTATGCAGCTTAACTCCCTGACTGACTTGTAAAACAAAAAGGCGACCACTGCGGAGTCTGCCACTGGCAGAGAAGGTGCATGAGGGAAATGTAACATTTACCAATTGCCCCTCTTCTGCAGACAGCTTCTGCCCCTCTTCTGCAGCCAATTCCTCCTCCACCTGGGAATTAATTATAGCTGTTCCTCACATAAGGATATCTGCGATAAGGATATTTGCTCAGTGAATACACTCATGAGGGCATCTGTGCTGATCAATAGTTAGTTAAGCACTTTGAAATGTTTTGGTCTGAAAGACACTATATAAATAAATGTACCATATCCTTCTTCATACATCTCACAATATTTGTTCTAGGATTTGATTTGTGGAAGGTGCAGGGCTTTCTCTTGCAGGGTTAGATTCTTCAGCCTGTAGCACCAATATCTGACACGGATGAGGATTTACTGGAAATATTATGTAATTAGGAGAAAAATCTATTTAATAGAACCTTTGCTCATGCCAGGAAGGGATGAATTTGTCCCACTTGCTTTTATGAATAGTACTTGTAATGATGGCATCTTTATTTAACTTTTGGTTCATGACTCCTCCACTTTTTAAAGAGAGACAGTGTGTGGGTTATCTCCAGGATCTAGGACATCCCAAGTTCTGCAGCAACTCCACCAACTCCCTCACTTAAAAGATAACTGATACCTAAGAGGCCTTTTGATCCCTTATTTCAGATTGCTACAGGCCATTCTCTGCAGAATCATTTTGTGACCTCTGTCACTGGTCCCTGCAGGGCTGTAAGCTTCTTATGATTGTTTCACCATGTCAGCTGCTTTTTCTGCAGCAAACTGGCTATAGCATTTCTTTTCCTGGAGTTAGCATACTTCCGCACCCATATAGCTGTTTCCCTTGTGTCCTATTGAGTCTTTTCTATTAACTGTGTCTTAGAATTTTAATGTTCAAGCCTGTTTCCTGATTTAGGTAAGTCTCAACTAACCAATTATATCATATTTCTTCTTACACACATGAGGTGCAATTTCAGGTCTCTGGTTTGTATTGCCTTTAGGTCTGCCTAGACTTCTCTCATGTGAGATACGATTGCTCCTCTCCTGTTTCTGCAAATTTTTCCTGACCAGTTTTGTAAGCAGTGTCTTCATTATTTGAGCTCTTCTGGCTTGTAGAAAGAGCAGAGGGATCCTCTCAATGAATGTCCCTATAAGATGCTGTGCTCACTGGCCAGAGGGAACCATAAAAAGCACTTGAATGTTTGAATCCAGCCAGATGTCTCTGCGAGTTAGCAGAGTGCACAGTCAAAAGGGTTACTGGCTAGCATGTAGCCATATTTAACAGGAAAAAAATGTTTTAAAAAGGCCTATGGGAAACCAGTCCAAATTACTTACATGAGGTTCTACTTTTAGGCCACCAAGGAAATGGGAGTGTGTCTAGTTCAGCTCTGGGGTTCACGGGCACAAATATTATCCCATAGGACTGATAGTATAAAAAATGCACACACTTGGTCACACCTGCTGCCACATTGCCCTCTAATCACCGGGGTGGAGCGGGGAATGACTGCGTGGCACCAGGCTATTTGAATTTTACACCCGCCTTTACCACACAGTTTCTGCATGATTGGTGGCCTCCTGAGAATGTGTCTCTGTGGCTAAAGGAAAAAAGTGTACTGCCAAAGAAAACATAAATGTAATTATGCCCTGAGTTGGTATGACTAGCCTAGGAAGACATGCAGAACCTTCTGCCCTTGCAAAGTTCTCTCATATATTTGGGGGATTTTCCCTATTGTTATGTTCACAAGTCAACACAGCTGTAAGTTCCAGATTTCTTTTCTCATTAATTCCACTAAAAACATTCAGTGTTTTCTCCTTTCCCTGAGAAAACGGTGCCAGGATGCTAAACAGAGCTGTGGCAGCTGTGCTTGCTCCCTGTGTCATCCCTGCTGTGCTGCTCTGGTCCAGGAGGCAGGCAAAACTCCAGGCAGTTTCCCTCCAGGAAGGGCTGACATTCATGCCCGTGCAATCCTCTCTCATCTATTATGAAAAATATCAAGTGATTAACCAAAACTGCACCAAGAGCATCTTCAAATTCCTCTACTGCCTCTTCATCTGAGTTTCTGAAATCACACAGGAACAGTTCAGCTGCTTTGGCCAAAGCTTTTCAGCTTGATGAGCATCCTTGGTTGACCAGTTTTGTGATACTTTGAAGCAGCCTGGTCTTATTTTCAAAAACTGCATAGGGTTCATCAGAGTCCTTTAGAATATCTAATATTACGTATTTTAATTTTCTGGGATCATTGTGTATGGATAAACTTTCCGTTTTTTATGCTTATCGGTTATGATTGGATGTTGGCAGGCATGTGCTTTACCAACATGGTTAAACTCATATCACTTTTTTTCAAATGTACAGTGGAATTGAGGAACCTGCAAATGCAGCTCATTGTGCTCCATTAGAGAAAGAAGAATTTCACAGCCAAGCATTTTTGCACTTGCTTGGTGAAGAAAGCTGTAGGTGTTGAAATTCTTTAGAGAAAATCCAGGTACACAATCATTATTAAAGTGCCTAACAGTATCAATCTCTCTTTTAATTGCTGTTATTCAAGGTAGTTTTCAAACTGCCTCTCAATGTCAAACCATTTTCCAGAGATATTGACAAATGGAAGTAATATTATTTAAGGTCATAACTTCTGTCAAAATGAATTCCATATGTCATTAGCTCAGGATTCATTTATGTCAGAGGAAGGGTCAGATCCTGCAAGTCTTGTATACCAAGTATAGACTTATTTCAGATGGGAATATTTGGTGGCCAAGTGACATGAAGACCAAAAAGTAAAGAGTTAATAATACAGAATCTCAAAATGAACACTATGATCGGTAAGGGTTAAAGCATCTTTTCCTGGTTTCTGACCTAATGTTTTATTTCAGCCTATAGTAGCCATAGGTAACACTCAAAATAAATCACATTAACAGGTTACCCAAAAGCGGTCAAATTACACGATTACTTAAGAAAACCCCTGGGTACATGTGTGTGCATTATGCGCTGTATCAATGCAAAAAGACAGCAAGCAAGACTAAAAAAGCTATACTTTTTATTTTGCCAAAGAATCTGTTGCACTTTGCAATGTTTAAGTGGGCTTATACAACATAAACATTTGGGACATTTAACATATCAAGCTCAAATAAAAATGACACGCAGATCGTTCACTTCTGAAGCTGCCTTGTGTTCAGTTATTGGAACACTCCATCCCTGTGGTTTCCGAAATATTTTAAGTATATATTCCAGATTAAACTTTCTATTTTCCTCAAGGTAGTGTTGCTTTTCAGCCCTCAATGGCTTGGTTTTTGCCTAAAGAATCAGGTCCTATCAGCAAAATCAAAGGCGATTACACAGCTCAGTAGTCATTTAGGATTTCTGTGGCTCAATTAAGCATGTATAGCATGCCACAGCCACTGAGACTCTGTTTATTCAGTGAAAGTGCTCTGTAATTTATTTAAAATAATCCATCTTTAACAAATAAAGAGGCCATTGACTGGCCATCGCTGCAGGCATCCATTTAAATGCTGCCTTCTTGATGGTCTGTTTTGCTGGTTTAAGTTAAATACCTGACAAAAGTGATTCAGTTTTTTGGAAATAAGATTTGTATGCATAATGTTTATTTTCTTTTACACCAGTAATCAGTTAGAACTTCTTTTTAACAGATTGACCATTAAAAATGATTAATGCTATTAACTCTGATAATAACAGATTGTGACTGCCAGCACTGTGTGTGTGTGTGTGTGAGTGTGTGTGTGAGTGCGTGTGTGTGTGTTTAAAACTGCTCAGGAATTGTGTCTTTATGACACTTTGCTAATCATGTTAGACCTATTACTGTATACATATATTGAAAATTAGATTAGATGACTACAGCCAGTGACAAAAACTCTTTTATTTCCCATCATGCAGCTTGTTTTTTTTTTCTTTTCCCACTTGACTATTTCAGAAATGAGTCATTCATCTAAGCAACACCAGCAAGCTGCCATAAAGACTTGCCAGTACTAGTGGATCTTCTCTGAGCATCAAAAGATTGCAGTATAAGTTCCTGGTAAGTGCCGTTACTTGTTGCACTGGAACATGACCAACTCAGAAGAAGCTTTTTCTCTGTAGCGAGAAACAGCCATTAAAAACCGTCTTGGGAATAGGGCAAAGTATAGTGCTAAATTTCCAGTGGAAAGGCAATAGAGAAGGCTATTGGTTAAAGGACTGCTTCTTAGGGTTAAGGATAAATAAAACTCTGGTAGCCACAATGGCACCTCCTGTCCAGCAGCCACACAGTATAGCTGTGTCTTGTCCTCTTTTCAGACTTAGAAAAGAAAAACAACCCACCAAGAACAACGTCAACCTTAGAGGAGGTGAAACTAAGCTGTTTGTGTTGTTGAATAATGGCTTTTTAATGGTAGTTAAACAGAATCATGGACAGCACTCAATATTTCTTTCTGTAAGCATCTAAAGAGAATATGTCACATGTTCACAGAAGAATTTCAAAGTCAGAGCAGCACATGTGCTTTGTTGCAGTAAGCTTATTCTCACATTATTCTTTTTGCTTTTCTTACAGAAGCCTTACTAATGGTTCATTTGTACCTACTTAGATGAGAATAATTTTTCAATTCATATTGTTTGAAGAATGGATAATTCTATTTTAAACATGAAGATTTATTCCAGAGTCCTGGAGATTGTGACACATTTATAGTCATTTAGGTTGTCATGTTTTCACATGGAGCTCTGTGGTACCTATAGATGAAGAACGCAGCTAGCTTCATTCCCCATTTCAGTTATACAGGACAATCTAGTTAGTACCTGCACATCTGGAAATAAGTCAGAGAAATAGAGATACTGTCTAGCATGAGACATTAATACACTTACTAATTTGCCCTTAATTTCAATAGTTAATTGCAGGACTGGAGTCATGGAAGAGTAGTGAAAACTACCTTATACCTTCGGAGATGGCCTAAAATGCTTTTATAAGACGTTCTAATTTATCTTTAGTTCAGTGTTTTGTCATGTCTTTTAAAATGGTTTGTTGGACTTTGCCAGTCCTCATATTCAGGCACTATCTTGTGTTCAACATGCAGTTGAGGAAATGATCATATTTAAGACATTAAATCAACCGGCATGGCAACACCAAAAGCCAAAGCAGTAGCTCCTCAGTTAGGACTCATGATTGTACTGATGATTGTGACTAAGCTGTAGCTGTACAGATAAAACTGAGACAGCAGGATCTTATTGTCATTAGGGTTAGATGGTAGAGGAAACAATCACATATTCTAAGTCAAAGTGCTTTGTGATATTTTTCCTTCCATATTTGGAGAATTTCACTTTTCTATTATAATTGCTGGATGGTGATATTGAGTTAGGTTCTAGCTCATCACTAAGGGGTTTTGGTACTTTTAAGGCAACTGTGGCATATTGCAGTTCCTAAGGCCTTACAGTAGAGTCCAGGATCCTGCACTGAACATCTAACTCCCTGTTCAACTCTTGGCCAGTGCTCTCTACAACCACCTGAAAGAAGGTTGTAGCGAAGTGGGCGTTGGTCTCTTCTCCCAAGTAACAAGCGATAGGACGAGAGGAAATGGCCTCAAGTTGCACCGGGGGAGGTTTAGATTGGATATTAGGAAAAATTTCTTCACTGAAAGGGTTATCAAGCACTGGAACAGGCTGCCCAGGAAGTCACCACCCCTGGAGGTATTTAAAAGACGTGTAGACGCGGTGTTTAGGGACATGGTTTAGTGGTGGAGTTGGTAGTGTTAGGTTTACAGCTGGACTGGATGATCTTAAGGGTCTTTTCCAAGCTAAATGATTCTATGATTCTATGAAATACCTGAATGAAATCTTCATCTCGTCAGTGGACACAGAGGATTTGCAACAAGAAACCTGGAGGGGCAGGGTAGCCTGAAATCCTGTCTTGCTGTAACACGAAGGTGTCTTACTCAGGGCTATGAATAGGTATCTGGTCCTCCTCTTAGTGTCTCCTTTAAAAAAAAATAAGCAGAAGCAGCCTTCTTTCTTTTGAAGTACAAATGTGGATGGTAACGGCTGCTAGGGCATTTGCCTAGAAAAATGTTGGTTTGTGCCCAGTGCTCTCCTCTGCTTTGGGGGGTACCAACTCAAATTTCCTATTCCACCCAAGAGGGTCTCCTGGTCAAGAAGCGTACATGGATAGGATCTGAATCCTGGTCAAGCTGAGGCAGGAAACAGCCATGCAGCTCTTCAGTTTGGAGGATGTGTAAGACAGACCTCCACTCACTTTGGGAGCTTCCAGGTCACACAGAGGTGCAACTGGAATATTTAGGTGCCTCCAGGATTAGAAGAAAGCTGAGCCTGTTCAGTTGCAATTTAGGATTTAGGTACTGGATTCCTGCTTTGTGTAAACTACTCTTTGATCTCAAAGGCCATTGGCATGGAAATGTTTTCTCCAGAGTTTAGCACAAGGAGAAACTGAGATACCAGATATTGAATTAATTGCCTAAGGTCACACAAGGCAATGGGGGAAACATGGGGAAAAAAAAAAGTGACCTAACTCCAAGCCTCATGTCCAATGTGTGGGATGACGTTGCTATCCTGAATGGGATCTCTGTTTGAGTGATGAAATGTAACACCCGAAGAAAAGGTAAGAAGATGTTAAGAACACAGATTTCCTTTGCACTTATAATTCAGAATGTTGCTTTTCATTCATAGTGGTACAAATACATTACCGTGGTGAGAAACCAGGGCGAACAGAGACCATAGAGCAGGAGCAAGCCTGTGGGTATATGTGGGGAAGAGAAACAGAAATTAAGCTGTATGAGGCATTGGAGGACTTCCAAGTATTTTTATTCATTATTACTATTTTTATGTGAAAAGGAACAGCCTTCCAGGCCTGGTTGGTTTGCCTCAGGCAAGGATTTTGTCAAGTTCTAGTCCAAATCCTTGTTTGAGTGTATGTGTGCAGGGTGCTTCCATGAGGTCCAGAATGAGCAGCTTTTTATCTGCTCACATTTACCTATTCCACCCTCTCCTGTCAGTGCAACGAGCCTTTTATTCAGTCATATGACCTTCAACTTCCAAACTTACTAGTGTTTTTAGAAGGGAATTCATTGGATAGACCTTTTTTTATTGAAACACGTGTAAAAATACCAAACTAAGTGATTAAAGGACATTTTAAAACTGAACGAGTTTTTTATATGAAAATATGAAAACTTGTTTTACTACATCAGCTAGGGCAAAAGTGCTGATTTTTTAAAAATTTGTTAACATTTCATTTGGGTTTATAAGACTTAGAAAAAAGCAAGAATAAATGTTTCTGTGACATATTAAATGAATTTAATTTAACAGAAAATATTATTGAGAGACCTTTTCAGAAATCTGTCCAAACAGTGGTTTGATAGCCATTGTATGTAGGCACATTAATTACTGAGATCTTTCAGGAAAGAAATATTTGATCCTGTAGATAAATTGATTGAATGCTTTAATTTGCTGGATGTTACTTGCTTATTGGTTTGTGACAACATATTACTCCCATCATAAAATTCAGAGGTACTTAAGGTTTACTGGTACATTCCTTGTCTGTTAGCAAACCATAGCAATACGTCATTTATATTGTTTTGCAGAAGGGCATGAAATGGTTTTACAAGAGGAACAGGTAGATATTATGTTTTCAGTGGCTTCTCATAAAGTGAGGGACAGAAGGGAATCTCCTTTCGTTAGTCATGTTTTAGGAGCAAGAAATAACTGGAGAAGGTTTTATCCAGCCATACGGGCTTGACCTTGACTTTGAGCTTTAGTTTATTGTTGTTTTGATGTTGATATCAAGTGGATTTTAATCAACACATACTCTAGCCACTATATTTAAAATGGTATCTTAAAGTGATATTCACCCGTAAGCAGACCGCCAGCCCAAGAGCTGCGTAGCGCTTATGTCCCCACTCTGACTCTGAAAAAAAATAAATGCAACTTTTGGTGAAATAAGC
This sequence comes from Fulmarus glacialis, assembly GCF_000690835.1. Taxonomy (NCBI): domain Eukaryota; kingdom Metazoa; phylum Chordata; class Aves; order Procellariiformes; family Procellariidae; genus Fulmarus; species Fulmarus glacialis. The sequence continues at coordinate 40,138 of NW_009198825.1, read as the reverse complement.
TCACAATAACTCAGTACAAATTTCGCAGTTACTTTTTTTTTTTTTTGTGATGAGAAGGGAATAAACATTGTATAATTCCAGAAAGCATGATCCAAATGCAACAGAGAATGAAAACCAGAGGCTGCCTTGCTGACGGGCTGGGGTGCTTTGGATGAAGGGCTCTTCAGATCTGCCCCAGGTGGGAGAGGTGGGTGGAGGATGCAGCTGACCTCGGGGTGAACTGGGAGCTCTGCTTTGGCCATGGTTTGTGGCGTGAAAGCCCTGTGTGTTTAGGATCCTGGTCTTACCAAGTACCAGTTGCTCCAGCCAGGCCCCAGTGGCAAGCAATGGCACTGGGGTCTCTGTCAGCAGAGGGACTTGCTGGTGTGAGCAAAGCACAGTGCTGAGCACCTGGTGAAGAGAAATTCCTCCACCTTCCATCTGCCTTCTAGGCAGCTTTCTGTGATGCTGTGTGGCAAAGCAGTTGAGAACCAGTAGGAACGCACCACAGGATCTTATTTCAATAATTTAAAAAACTACAACTGAATTGCTGCAATGATTTGGGAATCTTTGTGTGGGCCCTCCATACAAAACATACCAATATAAGGCGTGTAGAAGTCATCTTCCTGTAACGGTCTCTAAAGCACTTTTCTCTGTAGCAGCCCACAAATAAAGACCAGATTTAATAAGAGAAAATACATCTGGGTTTTTTGCATTGCAGAAACCCAGTGGAGATCCCTGGGATTTAGCCTTATGAATTAGTTTGCTGGGGCTTCTACAGAGTTTCTAACTGAGGCGCCTGGAGTGCAATACCCAGATGGAGCCCTTCACGTACACAGGGCAAAGGAAAATGGAGTGTGATGGGTAGTAAGGCAATTTCTAGTGTCTTTATTTTTTCCCAGTATTTGCAAACCAGACATGATTTAATAATATTTAGGGAAGGGCTGATTTGTGAAGCAAATAGCTCAAGGTCTAGTGGTTTGATTAGCCACATGTTTCTTCTGAAAACAAAGCATATCACATGTAAAGGGAGCCTGGAATAAATTATCTTAACCCCATAAATAACTTCAGTGGAAGATCTGTCCCACTGTGTATTTCCACATCTTCTGGGGAGACATTTAAGATGCATGGGTATGGAAGCTTAAGACAGTGTTGCAAAATTGTACATGCCTAATTACCCAACGGTGGTATTACTTTTAATAGGAGAGTAAATTATAAGAAGTTCTTGGGTTTTTCAAATGTAAATACCATCATTATGAGAAAGGCAGGACATACAGCATTTCTGCTTGCTCATCACAGCTAAATAAGCAAGTGTTAAAGTAACACAAAAAGCATGGTGAGAAAACAGGTAGTTAACTTAAATCTGATTTTAACCAAAATTGTCACCAATGAGCCACTTAGGGCTTCTCATAGAGGGGTGTTTTGGAAGGAACGGCAATTTCTTTCTCTCTCTTGAAACCCTACTGCCAGCCATCTGTTGATAATTATTGTCCAGTCTCTGCTGAGAACTTGTGATATTTAATATTTCCTCACCACTTGAACAAATAAGCGATAATAACTGCAAGGTACTTGACCACAGGAGTAGAAAGGCATATAGCATGAAAGAGTCAGTGTACACCTTGGTTTTTGAAAACAACTCAGTTTTCTATTTGTGATGAAGATAAATCTGAGTTCTTGAGGACTTGGAAAATAGGTGAGTTGCACAATGTCTCTGGAAAAAAAATATTTCTTTAAAATGACAGTTATCAGAAAGCTTAAAAATTGTCCATTCTTGTTTGTGTTTCTTATTATTTTTAATTTATGTTATCCTTTCTCACAGAAAATGTTGGGCAATCTATTTATTTGTGTATTGAATATTTAGGGCAGGTAAGCTGAAGACATCTCAATTTTTTGCAATGTTTAGTCTTTTAAATTGTCAACGTTTTTATAGTTATATTGAGCCTTACGTAGTAAGAGTGATGGAGAGCAGAGACCATTACATCTAGTTTAGAAATGGTCTCTGAACTTGTACAAGAAGATGTCTGTAATTGCTGTTCTAACTTTCTTTTGCTTTCTTCAATTATATTATTAATAAATACTAATAAACTACGCTTTTAATCCAAGTACTTGGAGCTTTACAAATAACTACTATCTAAACTTCACGACATCTGTGATGTGATAGCTTCTAAGCTTATTTTAAAGATGGTCTGACAGCAATATGTTTGTGTTTAGGCTTTCACAGTCTGATGTTTCACTGTCTCTGGAATGACATCCAGAGATGTCAGCATGTTAATGACATTGCTCAGCATTTTCCAAGACCCAAATCGAAGATTTTCCAAGGTTGTTTCTGGACCCACAACTTCAGAACTCTTCTGGTCCCTGCGCTTTGAAAAGCTGTTCCTTATCAAAGCGCCACAGACAGAGCATACTGAACAAGAAAAAGTGCTCATTGCTTTTGGATATGTGGCTTTGCATGGTTTGACTAAAATCTCAGCAGACTTTATCCATTAGAATATATGTTTTATGATTACTTTTTGCTTATCGGTTTTGCTCTTCTTCAGAGGATTCAGCAGATAGAAGCCTGAGTGCCCTCACCTCAAAGCTACTGAAGTTTGTAGGAAGTCTTGGCTGCAGCTACCTCCATCTCTAAGATGGTTTCCCAAGCAGCTGCTCTGGAGCCTTTCCTTGCTCACCCTCACCTCCACTGCCTGTGCACAGGCTGATCTCCCCGACCCCATGTACAAATGGCAGAGTGAAAAAAAAATCGCAAGAATGCTGATTTTTAATCCTTTGTTGAGTATGCATTTCATATAGTTGCCAGGTGCTAGTACTAAACCCCCTCTCCCCAATAAACCTTTAAATTTTATGGGTGTTTCATTATCAAATTGAAAATAAAACCACTGAACAGGAAATAGTAATTCTTAAAGGTTCATGCAAAATCAATTATATTATCCCTTGATAATGAAAAAGGAATCACAGGTCCCTGATACAGGGTGAATTTCTTAACAGATACAAAAATACAGCACTTCTTTTAAAGAAATTTATTAGCTAATGTGATTCTTGAAAGTTGTTTGCATCACTGAACATTCACTTTCCGTTTATAATTCTTTTTCTCATTGCTTTAAAAAGATGAATAAACACTAAAGAGCCAACAAAACCCCAAAGCTGCCTGTTGGTACTAGATTGCCTAATTTTTTGTATATCTGTTTTCCTTGATTGTTCTGGAGGAGCAAAAGTGAAACGTTCCTGAGACATTATGAAAAACATCACAATAAAATAAATAGGAATAAGATAGGGGGATGGTTAGGACACTTGAGAGACTGGTTTCAGTCCACGCTACCTTTTCTTTTTGCTGTTGGAATGTAACAAATATTAACTGCTACTGCTCTGCTGTACTTCATTACATAAATATTTGTGTAAATTCACACTGTGAATATATGAAGTGCTTTGATGGGCAAAGAGGAGAGTTTCCCCATGTGCTGGTTTCGTCTTTATATGAAGCAACAGCACTGTACGCACTGACTGAACTTTCACACTCATGCTGTTCAGCATCAGCTTGAGTTCTCAGCTCTCTTTTTTCCTCCTTCGTAACTGGTTTACTGACCAAAACCAGCTCTGTTGCAATACAGCAATCCCGAAGTAAGTCCTCCAAGCCAGCACTATGGAATTTCAACTATTTTTTTGAAATAAAACGCTGATCTGGAGGCCTTTCTATGCCCCATCTCCTTTATAAGATTAATTAATATACCATGCAAAATTCCAAGAAACTGTGCATGTTCCCACCTGTGGCATCTTCAAGCCCTCAAAGAAGAGAGCATTTAGATCTGGGGAATTTTTAATACTCCACTATGCCTTGCTTCTAGCAATAACTGTTATATTTTTTTTCTGCTGTCAGTTTTGCAAACGTGCTAGTGGCAATATGCGTAAAGAAATCAACAGGGAATTTTGTATTAAATTAAGTATTTGATTATAGTTGTACATATACTGAATCTGTCCCTCTGCCCCAACAATGATGTTAGTATATCTTAGGTATCAATGCAATAGGCAAAGCCTTTCCTCTGATGTATAAATGTTGTAGCCATGGTAGTTAAGGATGTTAGAGAAGCATGGCACATAGAAAGAGGAAATATTGGCATAATAAAAGACGTCACTTCCCCCTGCAAGTCTTGCTTCTTTTTATTGTATACGTTAACAGAGACAAGAACTTTCTTTAGATCACTTTTATGTGTTGTTGATTCCAGGTCCACTTGTAATATCAAAAAGAATGAGCTATGAGTCTGGAACGCAGGTTTTCTTCATCAGAAAAAAAAAGAAAAAAAAAAAGGAAAAAGTAGACCTGTATTGTCTTTATAGTGTTATATTTCACTGACATTAACCCAGGTGAGCTAGTCAGTATGAAAAAGTACTTAAAAGATTTGGCCTTGCTTTCTGCTAATATATTTTCTTTCAGCAGTTCATAGTGTTTATAACTTTATTCACGCATTGGAGTAGTTTAGGAGGCACATCAGTCATGTCGTATTAGGCATCTCTCAGCTTCATAATCTTTATACAGGGAAAGAAATTTTGAAGAAATTGGTATGTTAATTTATATTTTAAAACTAAGAAGATAGGAATAAGGGATCTTTGTTTCGCAATTGTTTTGACCCTGGTTTGTAGAAGTCCATATGCTGCAAAGCACCGTGATAGGGAATGGAGCTATTGATGTCTAGATTTTAAAACAGTTTAACAATGAAAACAGTTGGGATCTTTCATGACTATTAAGATATGAGTCAGATGTAATCAGACTATTGGAATTGTGAGTGTATTTTGAAAATCTGTTATGACTTTAAAAAAAAATTGAAAATACAAATTGGTGACTGACAAATATTCCAGTCAGATCTAGAAAGTAGCAAAAAATTCCAGTTTTTCTCAACAAGTATGTCACGCTTTTGGTTAAAATAAAACAAATTAAAAGTTTTGATGCAAATTAGCTGTATAGAATACCTTGCTGTACATCTCTAATGGTCCGTGTCTTCACGCTGCAGAGTAGCCAGCATTGCCAGGTTTGGTGGTTGTTATGGACCTAGAGTCAAGTACTTAGTGGAATGACATAGCTGTATCTGGAATTAGATACCTCATGAGTATTAAGGGCTTCAGTTCATAGAATTCACTCCTGAAGTTCAGGCTAATTATATTTTGTTCCAAAGAAATTAAATGTCTTTTTTTTTTTTTTCCCCTTGAATTTGAATATTTGGTTAAACTGAAAGAGGCAGCTCATCTGTCAAAATGGTATTGGTTTTGAAGGCACTGACAGCACTTCCTATTCACTTCCCCAGACTTCTAATTACAATATCTTGTTTTCAGTTTGTAAAGGGAAACTCAGACTGTTTGAGACAAAAATTTATCTAGTAGTCTGCTTTAATCCCCTTTAATTTGGACACAATTGACTGTATTGTGTCCACAATTTCAAGCACCAAGCCTACAAAAATATGTTTCCAAGCACAGTTTGCATTTAATAAATGAAATTCCACAATTTAGGAAAATCTGGACATTTTACTATTACAGACCATGCTCACAACCTCTCATGATTTTTAGCTCTGAGTGGCTGACGCTTATACTGTGAAACCTGGAGCGCTTCCACCTCTTGGTGAATGAATTCTGTCCTGTTCCCTCATGACTTAGTGGAATTGAGTTCTTGACTTCATGGAAAGGAAACTCAAGTAGAGTGGCCAACAGGGGGGCACTGATGTCTCCAAGGGTCCCTGATGGGATCAAGCAGGGAATAGAAAAGTGGGACATGCTGTGGGAGAAATATTATACAGGTTTGATATTGTTATAGTTCCTGTGGCCAGGTGTGGAAAAGTAGTCCTGTGATAGCTCTCATGTAATCCATTGTGTTTATGTGGTGGGTTGACCCTGGCCAGCAGCCAAGTACCCACACAGCCGCTCACTTACTCCCTACCTCCCAGCAGGATGAGTGGGAGAATAGGTAGAGAAAAAGCGAGAAAACTTGTGAATAAAGACAGGTTAATAAGTGAAGGAAAGAGGAAAAAAAACCAAGTCACACAAAGGCAACCATTCACCACCTCCCACAAATGGACCAGTGCCCAAACATTCTCTGAATGATGGCTACCTTGGAAGACAAAATCCTCCACCTTCTTCTGCTATCCCAGTTTTATTGCTGAGCATGACATTACACAGTCTGGACTACCCCGTTTATTCAATTTGGGTCAGCATATCTGTCTGTGTCCACTCTCAGTCTCTAGTGTGCCCCCAGCCCACTTGCTGGACAGGGTATGGGGAGAGTAGGAAAAAGAAAAAGCCTTGGTGCTGTGCAAGCACTGTTCAGCAATAGCCAAAGTACTGGCATGTTATCAACACTGTTTTAGTCATGGGTCCAAAACACAGCACCATACAGGCTGCTATGAAGAAAGTTAACTCCATCCCAGCCAGACACAGTACTGGTTACGTGGAATTCAGGCACCGTCTGAGGCAGGTATGTCAGATTGCCCAGCTCTGAGTTACTCCTGCGTAACCAGGAGTCCTGGTAATTGGTAACCAGGGAATACTGAAGACACTGTGAAGATAGATTTAGATTTGCAAAGTCCATTATAGCAAAATAAAAATCTCCTTAGATATTCCCTTGAGCAAACTAGTATTCTGTGCTTTGAGCTAGGATTGAAAAGTGAGTAGCAAATAAGAGAAAGATTAAATACAATTTTGAATAGTTGCACATTCAATCTGTACCATCCAAATGTGTACTTAGTGAGTTCAGGTTTTCTGAAAAGGGAGTATTCAGTTAAATAGGTAGGGGGCTATACAATATTTATATAATCAACTTAATTCTGCATTTTCTAACTTCAGGGTGTTCAATTTTGCAGCCTTTTCAATATCATTTCAAGTCAACTTTTGTTTGTGTAATACTTATCCTTACAAGGACATCAGGTAGCTTGATATAAATTACATTCCTAAAGTATTCTGATAGGCTTGGGTGAAATTACTGGTTTTAGGATGGAAATTGTTTCCATAGCAGGAGATAGACATGCAGACATACATTTACATGTCAAGAGAAATCAGATTAAGTAGTGCAACATTGGCGTTCTAAGAGAAATATTAATGCTTCTCAATATCCTGCTAGAAAGACAACTAGTGTTCTTTTCAGCAGGGGAATTATTAGGGAATAATTCCAACATTTTACACCACTTGTGAATTTATTTATTCCTCTGTCTTAATTATTTGGATGACAGAATGTGCCAGCTTCTAATACAACTGATAATCTTTTTGAGGCTAATTGAGGATCATTATCTGCCTAAATCAAATTAAGATAGCCTCTAAGATAGCATACTAGTCTCTAAAATTCCCAGATGAGAAGGGCCATTTTAACATGCTTTCTAAGTAGTTTCACATTTTAGTTAGAAGGAAAGTTTAAAAAACCTGAATGACTCAAGAATCAATCTAGTATGGAGTGTAATCAAACAGCAGGGCGGCCTCAGAGGCATCCATCAACAGAAACAACCAACTATCACCACTACATTCATTTTAGGAGCCAACCCACAAGTCTAGGTGTTACTGCTGGAAAATATATAATGCAGCTTCACATCAGGATCATAGAGCTGCCAAGCATATCTCCAGAGTAACTTTAACAGTGATTACACTTGATGAAGGAGGTAGAGGAAGTATAATCATGTGCCAGCAGCACCAGGAGGATAAGGCCAATATTGAAGCTAAAGTACGTTTATGTGAATTCTTATTCCACCGTTAAACAGCACTTTTTCATAGGATGAGCTTTGCCTACAAAAGTCTCAGGTGTTTCCGCTTAGTGCTGGTCTCCTTTTGTAAATATATAGACTTTTAATTACAACAAGTAGGCTAGCTAACAAGGAAATGTTTGAAAACACTGAAGACAGTAAATCCCATAATTGAATGAATTGCCTCTATGATACCATGCTAGCCTTTGAAATTCCCAAATGAGAAGGGTTATTTTAACATGCATAAGTAGTTTCACATTTTTGTTGGAAAGAGAAGTCAAACTTGTGACGAAGTAAGAACTTAGCTGAGGATGGAGGAGGCGTGTTGTAGGCTGCAGTCCTAAAGATTGTGGTATTGTAATAGTCAATATTGACTGAAGACATGTACTTTATTCCTGTATTTTATTTATCTAGTGCTTGAAGTGAACACCCAGTCCACTGCAATCACAGCCAGCAAACACATGTCTAGCCCAGAAGAGTCTACAAAGCAGTTCCATATGTTCCCACTCTTCAGAATTCACATTAAGAAAACAAGCTGGAGCTTGTTAAAGAATTTCTGTCCAATTTTACCTTTCTGTCACAATATATGAAATCCATACTTGTGCGGGCAGCCAAACCAAAACCTATTCTCTTATTCAGGCCTACTTTGATGCTTAAGTCGCCTTCCTGCTGGTGTTCTGTGGAGAAATGCCTCTCTATCTATAGACTGCATGCTAAGCATGAGAGTTTTTGCCAAAGTGCCTCTTTTTAACCTGTTCTGAGTTGGCATTCTTACTCCTTAGTAGGAATGTAGGACTGAATTGGGAGAAAAACACTGTCCTGGAAAGAAAGTGAGGGGGAAGCCTTCTGAGAAATGAAGCTGTGCTACTTTTAATGCTGGCTACATAAACAAACCCATCTAAATCTGAATAAGTGACCCTGCCTTGCAAGCAGGGTTTCTCAGAGGGAAACCATTTGTTCTCCATTAAAAACGATGGCTCAATGATCACAGTTAAATATTGCAGCCAAAGGATTAAGCTTTCTTCATGTCTGAATTTAAGTGTGGATGGAGATGTAATTTCCTTTTTTTTTTTTCTTTTTTAAAGAAAATAAATTTATTTTGTGGTAAGGATGGTCTTTTTCTTCTGTGCTGGAACAAACCTTAGCACAATAGGGGTGTTGAATTATGAAAAAGCCTACTTGTAATACCAATAGTCTGCAATAATTTTTCTGGAGGAAGAGTGTAAATAAATGTGTAAAAATCCCATTTATAAAAAAAACATTTCAGTTTGCGTATGAGAAAGGCAAAAATTAAATCATTCATAATAAAGAACTCTACATAGAATTACAGAGAAAGATGAGATTCCTCTCTCTACTGGAGAGGAAAAAACACCATTTCAAAGAAAGAGAGAGAAAACCTCTCCTGCAACTGACATTCTTACTAGGAATGCATATCCTCCATTTTAGGGCTTCAGATAGCAGAACAGCTTTGAATAAACCTGGAATTTCTTAATAATTTTTAGTGAATTTACTCAGTTAAAGAATAATACAGGAAAGAGCTCTTTGACTTTACATCACCTTGCTGTCCTCCTTGGTTTGAGTGATTCTGTGGTCAAAAAAAGAAAATTTCAGAAACTATTTTAAAAGAAAAGAATAAAGAGGTTTTCAGGCTTTGAGAAGCTTGGAAACCTCTGAGTTAAACAACAGGATCAGGCCACAGCTGTATTGATTGATCAGTCTTCTAACATTTTCCCGAAAAATAAGAAGACTCTTCACCTCCAGTGAAGTGTTGTTACGGAGGTAATGTTTATTTCTTCCCAGATATAAGTTTTCCTTAGTCTTTTGACTTGGTCCTGCATTTTGCTTGGTCTTAGTTCATCAGTGAAACTGCAGCATATATATACCAGGATGTAAATTTAAAGGCATTAAGCTCACAGGGCAGGTTGCAGTCTCATCCATTGGAGAACTTGTTTTGCATGTAGAGGCACACATGCAGTCAAGTTTTAACAAGGGCAATAAATGGATACCCTCTGATCTCAGCTAGAGTAAATATTTTTCACACTACTGAAACATCTGCTGATTGCAGAAGAATATGATGTCACAGCCACTCTCTTCCCAAAAGAGTTTTTAGAGGTTGCACAATGCTACATCTGCTTCTTTTTCTCAATATTCTATGTTTTCATCCTACTGTTGGAAATGTAGATATTAGCAAGTTAAGGTGAAACAGAAGAAATCCAGAATTCAGCAGTCTGCCTTGTATACCTGCCTAGCTCCTAATGAAGTTGGGATGATAGATTACATGTGTATATGACAAAAAAAAGAATAGCAGTCATTGCTTCTTTGATCATTATTCTAACTAACTATTGTATATTGTACCTGAAATTAGCTAAATACTGGGCCTGAATTTGCTTCTATAGAGGTAACTTCAGTGTACGGATAGAGCATTGTAGACACAGTTTGCCTCTACAGCTAGTATAATTTATTCATGGGTGGATTGGTTATGCATGTTTAAGTAGCCTGTTACAATATAGAATTAACCCTTATCCTGTAATTTTGTTAAAGCTGAGAAAACTGTTGTTTTGGTGAGCTAGATCCATCAGCAAAGGAAACGGTTTCTCTGAAACTCAGTTTTCTGGTTCGCTGCTTTGACAGTAAATATGGAAGTAAGAACCAAATCTTCCCCTGCTCAAACACACATAGCATGTTATTGATACAGAACAGAAATGTATCGCTAAGTAGACATGACAGAAACCAAGGCTGTAGCCAGCATTCACGGGAACTGAGACATGATGTAATCTCAGACAAGGTCACAAGTGTAAAAATGCTCTCTCTATTTATTTTTAAGATCTTTCTATAGCTGCTGATCGTAGAAGGAAGCTGCTTCTCAGAATGCAACACATCTGAGTGAGGTTTCTGATATGCTGTTTGAGACTTGCTGTTTCTCTCGAGTCCCTGTTTAATCCTCTGTTCACGAAAATATTTTACATCCCCTGAAGGAACCAAAAGTGATTTGACTTGCTCAGTTTTTATCTTTAACTGTTGGATCTACAGAGCACAGAGAATCTGTCTTCTAATACACCTTACGCAATCCCAGTGTGTTTAGTCATTCATACTAGTGCACATTCATGACAAATTAGCTAATAATCTACTTACTTAATGTGTTAAAGTTTCATTTTCATTAACATAGTATCTAAAGTACCTCTGCACACAACATTTCCAGTGTTTGTTCCAGTGTTCCAAAGAATTTCGTTTGCACTTTACTGTCAATAACAGTGACTATGAGATGTGATTGACAACACTGGCTGATATGACCAACTGAGATGCTTCAGGTGATGCCAATTTTTTCCTTTCTTTATTCCTTTGTTTTACTTCTACTTAGGTTTTAGACTTAGGTTTTCTTTTTGTATCATTAAGGAATAGTTTGAAGAGCTGTTTCTGAGAAAAAAGCAGTAAAGGTTTTTCTTAGGGCTTGTCTCTTGCAGCTTTGGTACGTTTAGTCTCTTATGTCCTCAGCGAGTGATGTAAGAGGAAGACTGCAAAGAAAATATCTCCTTTCTTCCAACCTGTCTTCTTGAGAAACAAATGGGTCTATCATAGACTGCCAGTGGGGATGGGCAGTTGGGAGAAAGAAGTGAGAGTGGGTGGAGGAATTACTTGAATGAGCAAATCTGAAATTGTAAGGAAGAAAGATGTGCTGTTGTGCTCAGGAAGAGTTTGGAAGAGAAAATGGAGGGTTTGAATGCAGCCTTGGAGATCACTCCCCATTTCCTTAGCCTGAGGTGGAGCCGATCTGAGGTAACTCCATAAATGGGATCATATCTGAGTGTTGGACCTTAAGGTGGAAGATGTCAGTGGACTGGTCTCTGATGGAAACAGGGATATGAAGGGTTTTTCCTTTAAGAGCACATTTAACAGCAGATGCATAGCACACAGCTTGAGGAAGGTCCTATCTGGGAACCTTGAATGTGAGAAAGAAATGGGTACGGCTAGACCATTAAGACTCTCTCCTGTGGCAGTTCAAGTTAGGAAGGAGAAAACTCAAAGTGACTGGCAGCCAGAGAGGAGAGAGGGGTTAAGAGGTGAGAGGAAAGCAGAGTCTTCGGGGAGCAATTGATTTCCTCGCATTCATTTTGTTTGTGTTTTTCCATCAGTGGGGAACGGCCATAAGTCCACCTGCAGTTTTGGTTGACCCTGCATGATTTTTCAGTCTGCATACCACAGAGGTGAGCGTTTCTGATTTTCAGCAACAGAACAGAAGGAAATTCCATGTAGCCCACACAGTATCTGAAAATGTACACGGTGGGAAATGGGACAAAGCCTTTTGGATCCAGTTCACTTATAAATGTCTTATATATGCATTGGCAGAGAGTGCTTACCTTCTCCATTGGGGGGATAGCTGGGAGACTGAGGGTCATAAAGTTGAACACCAAAGGCTTTCTTAAAAATTAAATTTTACCCCTTTACAGCTTGCTTTATGACACATGCAAAACTCTCATATATTTGGAGAGATTCTAATTTAATCCTTAAATCTAAAGCATAAATTAAACTATCCAAGAAATAGTGATGTTTAAACATTAAGGTGTCCTGTTAGCCTATCTATCCCCACATTGAAAACATAGTCCTCTATGTTTTTCATTGTTATCATCAATTTTTTGGCCTCTGTTTCTTTATTTACTTAACCTCTGAAATACAACTATGCAAGTCAGATCTTGTTATCTGTAATATACGGGCCTAGCTACTTCATCTTCTGTTTTCCATATGACCCTAGTTCTTCCTATCTTGTAGGCAAGATTTTTAGAAGATATAGAAAAAGGATATTAATTGTAAGAGTATAGAATTGCAGATACACATTTTGAATGGGAAGTTAAATCTTTTGAGATTCTCCATCTCCGATCATTGCAGAACAGAATGAAACCTGAAGTGGAATGATAGTGAAAATGATCCACTACCTGCTTATTTTTTAAGTTCTTATTATTTCCTACTGATACTGCCTATGGTTGAAACCAAGGTACCAGATCATATAGTCCTTGCATTTGGCCCAAGCTGAACTCTCCTTTTTCCCATGTTCGAATCCTAACCCTCCACAGACTTATCTTTTTACTAATCTTGGCAGATTCCATTAGGATCTTTCTTTTTTATTTAACGAATTCCCTCAGAAACACAGCTCAAAGTTGATCTTGCCAGTGACTGTTACAAATGCTTCTTGAGTATTGTAAAAGAAAGTAGAATAACAAAACCTCTCTGAACTGGGTGTCTCAAATGCATTTGGTACAAGATGCCTTTGAGGTGGCTTATCAGACAGGACCATTTATTCGAAGTTGTACACTACCCAAAGGAGTCTACCAGGCTCCACAGTCAATTTTAAAGGAAGTAGGGTAGAGCTATCAATATGCATTCTCTTTCTCTGTGTACTTCTTCATTCTCTTTCCCCCAGACAGTTTTCTGCATGAAAATTAACATGTGAGGTGTAGTTACAGAATTAATGTCACTCCCATTGTACATTCTTTGTCTCATCAATACCTTAATTTTGGAAAGTTTTATGTATGTCATCAAAACAAAGTGTAAAGTAATTCTTAACATGGAAAACAAACACAGGTGAGGTAAGGAAAGGTAAGGTCTTAAACTAACCATAGGCATTTAGGCTAATTTCATGAAAGAAAAAAATTGGCTTAGATTCTAGACCATTTATATTCCTGAGGCAAGTTATTTGCTTACTGGGAATGGAAGAGAATAACTGATAATGTTAATTTGTCCTCCAAACAAAGCAGTTAGCTATAATTGGGTGCTAAACCAACATTATTTTTGTTCTAATACATGCCCAATACTCTAAAAACTAGATATATATAGAAGTACCATTAGTTCAATAATATCTTCCCGGCTAAAGTCTGATCCTAAGCATAATGAACATCAAGTGGGGCTATGGTCTTCACAGAGGTGGAAAGCTTCTGGGAGCGCCCGTCCGGATCTGAGGACACTCTTGGAGGTAGAGAAGGTACATGAATGAGGGGACTGTTCTCAACATGAGAGCTGGCCCACCAGAACATGCCACTTCAGAAGACTGTCGGGGAGTTATCAAAGGAAACACTCAGGAGAAATGCTCCAGCAAGTCACAAAGGCAGTTAGTATGCAAATGTAGGTGAGAACAGAGTTGAGGACACTAAAGCTGAGTACAAAATATTTGTAAAATAAGTCCTGAATTACTGAATTACTGGAAACTTGTCTGTTTACTTTCAGACCTTGAAAATAATTTTGTCTGAATCACAAATGCCATCCAGTGAGACTAATTTATGTAAAATTAATGGTTATTTTTGAAAGTATACTTGAATGCTTTCATCAGATACAAATGCATCATTTCCACACAATTCCCTCCCCACAATTATGGTATCATGATTGAATTACTATAACTCTTAGCACAGACAAATATTTATATTGTCAAGACTTCTAAGACATTTCTGTTCATCAGTAGGTAGCAGTTGCCGGTTAGGTCTACAGTAGGTTTTATTGTGCTGTTTAATGCTCATTCCATGGTGGTCTATGCTTTTCAGTGACAAATGACTGCATGTAATTTGGGTGCTATATCATTAAGACAAGGAGGGGCATTTATATTTTCTTCTATGTAATGTAACTGTGAGTGTGCATTCACTTTGGGGGCATTATGTGCTTATTATGACAAATAGTGCATTTTCAAGTATTTAAAGATCTTTTTTTGGAGAGAGTCCCTCCTCTATGTATATATTGAAGGTATTGCTGTGACACAGCATGAAAACTTATGGTATAGTTATCTAAAAAAACTTATCCACTCCCTATAACATGTTTAGATTGCTTTTTTAGACTCTGTAAAATTTTAGCTAGCGCTAAACATAGAACTTCATTCATCATCACGCAAGCAAAGGCTGCCAAAGGAAGCCTACTCTTCCTGAGCTAAAAGTGGCAACACTCCAGTATTGGCAGAAATCAAATGAATCATTTCCTGCTTTTAGTTTTAGATAAATAATCAAAAAAGGTTGTCTAGATTCCGATCCAAAAGTAATTTTTCATAGCAAGGAATAAGACTACAGCTACAAAGACTTTAAGTGGGGAATATTCTCCTGCTAATTACTTGACTGGAAAGGCCCTAAGGAACCTATAGTCAGATCAAAATATCAAAATCCAATTTTAAAATAAAATGTTAAATAATCATATTGGCTTTTAAGTAGAGTAACTTGAAGTGCACTGAAACAGAGAAGTTTGAGGATTTAATTTGCTCTTGATGCATTGAATGGATGTGGTCGAACAGGCTCCTGGTGGATCTGCCTTCCTTCTGGGGGAGAGAGAAGGCAGAGCAGGCAGAGCCGGGGCAGCAGCTGCCACTGTTGAGAATGGATGGTGGCGGTTGCAGTGAGGTACACATTGAGGAATTGTTATCTGTGAACTCTCTCTTGTTCTTTCAGTTCTTTCCTCTCTAGTATCCATCATGAAGAGGGTGTCTGGACTGCTGACAGGGTGATGCCAGGCTACACTTGGGTATGTGTGGTAAGGGGAGACCTAATTAAAGGGGTTGGAGGAGAGAATAATGGGAGGAGAGAATAACTGTGCGGGAACAAGAGCAAATGGGAGAGTGAGGAAGGGCATGGTCTGACATAAAGAATGAGACTTGAGATAGGGCGAGGACAGGACCCAGTGCCCGTCAGAACTCCTGTGATCCTCATGCCCCACAGAAGCTCAAAACTCACAGATAAAGCATGCATCTTACCCATTTGTCATACCTGCCTGACCTAAAGGATGGTGACCTCTTAGTAAGAGTTGTTTAATTAACTGAAAGGTCAGAAATCTGTGCAGCGGGAAGAGGGAGAGCACTGAACTGTAATGGGAGAGCTCACAACTAGGTCTGTAAATCTGGAAGTGAGGCTGGAAGCAGGAGGAAAAATGATGGCTGGAACCAGTGAACAATGATGATGGACAAAAAGAGGAATGGATGAGGACATCCTGAAGGGGAGAGAGTAGAAATTGTCAAAAATTGTGCAAACTAGAGCGCATTTCTTTGCATATTTCAGAACCTGTGATTGACCTGAAGCCTCATTATCATTCATGGAATCTATTGGCAGTGTATTTTCCCTCTTAAGCTAGGGTACAGGGAAAACCTCCTATTGCTGCTAATTCCTCTGCGTACTCAAGCGGGAGAGATTTAAGGGGTAAAGTTCAGCTTTGGTCCTGTACAATGTGGGAACTGATTCAGCTGCATCGGATGAGATTTCCTGGTTTTAGTTTCCTCTAAAAAAATGTGAATCCAGAGCAAAAACGTTTTTTGAACACATAGGGCTTTAAGGTTATGAACTGGGGAAAGAAGTCCTGTAGTGGGAGTCTGGGGGAAGGTATATATATATATATATCTAGGAGGAGTACAGACAAATGAGAGATCTTGACTGATTCGAGGCCAAAGAGCAGTTTGGTAAATAGCTTCTGGGGAAAAAAAAAAAAGAAATAAAAGACCAAAGAACAATTACAGAGTCCTAACCACGGCCTCTCTTGCTTAATGTATGATTAACTGTCCACTTTAGTGTACGCAAGCTAATAGAAAGATCGCTAAATCAAATTTATAGTCCTAAGTAAATTTGAATTATCTAGATTATTAAACAGTAGAAATGACACTTTTTTTTTTCTAGGTGGTAGTAGCATGACATGGCAACTTGCACTGAGTGCATACGAGATCCAGCCATCACCAGATCTGCTTCTTCAGCTCTATGGGTGTTTCTCACAGCTGTGTGGGTTAGGCCCTAGCTGTCAGAAATGCTACAGATGGGAAATGTTACAGATGTCAGATGGTTACTTTGTATGATAACTTCCCACTTTCACAACAAAACTCCTCCGTATTTTTTTAATGGTAGTGTATAATGGAGTCCAGTTTTGCAACCAACCCAATGTGATCTCTAGTGGAGCTTGGTTGTGCACACAGCAGTAAAGCCAGATTGAATCATGTCATTTATGTAGGACGATGAAGTCCTACAGTCCATGTTGCTCCTATCAGCAGGGACAGAAAAATCCCTGTGCAGCTGGGATTCTCGAGCACTTACCCAGCCTTGAAAATAAGTTTGCTCACATCTGGGCAGTCTCCCACTCCCTTACGGGAATGTCCTGGGACTGGAAATGTGAACCTTCTCAGACATAGGAAGGGAGCGGAATCCAGTTATCCTGACTCTCAAGATCGGATCTGAATCATGAAACATTTCTTTGTAGTGATTGCTGTAGCAGAAGAGCAGTAATTTATGTATGTAATATAAAAATTATGTATTGCAGATTTGTGGCTAAATCTAGTCAAGAATTTCAGTTTAGGATTTTGATCGTAGGACAGAAATCTATAAAATTGTCTTTTCTGGGTTTATGACCCAAAACCCCAGCATTCTTGTACAAATAACAAGATTACAAGTCTGAAGGGAATGTTTTTCTGAGATTTTGTTTGGATCTGAATGAGGCATTTTTCACTCAATCTAGAATCCAAATCACAAGGGTATTCTTGGCATAAGGCTTGCAGTTGAAACCACTCAGAAATATGCGAGAATATTGACTTGATATGTGGTTTTGGATCATTTCAAAGAGTAAAAGGTGTGATTGGCTGTCCTTTCTGGGACACAGAGTGCTATTAACTCTTTTCATATCACCAAGAAACAGAAGCGTAGTATGATATCTTTATAATTCATATAATATCAGCAGGCATTTTGAAATCAATTCACTGGTGCCACGATGTTCAGACTATAACTGCACAACTAACAACTGATAATATTCCCAAATCAGGTGATTTTTATGACTAGTCTTGTGACATCTAGTATTCTTAATGCCTGAGCTTCTAAAATCAAGTATTACATAAAAATGTAAATTCATTCAAAAAAATAAAACAATGCATTAATTGCTGGTTGAGTGTCTACTTTCATAGTTGCAGACAGAAGCTTAAAAATGTGACCATACTGTAGACTAAGAATAACATAACAAAAGACACTTTCTTCTTAAATCTGAAGTGCAAGCCAGTCTCATAACTTTTGGTGTCTGACTCATGATTTTTGAATGCTTGGGATTGGCAGTATTGTACTAATATGTTTTGTATCAAAATTCAACTTCAGAAAAACATAACTTTTACCGAAATTTGTAGGTCAAGAGGCTACAAGGTATGGAAGGAGGGGAAAAAAATGAGCGTTCCCTCTCAAACCAAGACCCTTCAATACCATTTTTTCCTAAGGAGCTACAACCTGAAGGAGCACGGATTTCTAATCTCATGTCATGGGGCAAAGCTTGCCTGACAGAGTGATTATGGCTACAGAGAGGGGTTGCTGTGCCCCCTCCACACTGTGGCACCGCAGCCGGCTCCATGGGGAAGTGCCAGTTCAGAACGCCCTGAAAGTACCTTCCCTCTGTGCCCAGCCCAGGGCTGTGGGTGAATACCGCATTTCTGCCCACAGTAATGAAAGCCGGTGCCTTCCAAAATAAATATTGTTTCTTGGTCACTAATATAAATAAATGTATTGCACATTACATTTTTGGAGAAGAATGTGCAAGAACAACATTTCTGAAGTCGAATGGAGAGGTCCTCCCTCTGTTTCCCTCCAGTCCTCATACAGGCAAACTTTCACTTGAGTCACTGGGAATTTACATGACTGAAAACTACAGAGGCACCCAAAAGTACTTTAAGTTTTTTTCTTTTCTGAAAATAATTATGAGATTTGGATAAAAATTTTATTTGAGAAGGCGGAACATACCTGGTATTCCTTTTTTTCTAATGTTAGTTTTTGAAATAGTTGTAAATTCTGTAGTTTGTAGCTCTCTGAAGGGAAAAATGAATGATTTGTTCACTAAATGGAAAATTAAAGAAGACAAATAGCACAGTTAAGAGCATGATTTATTACAGTTCACATCCTACCGTATGTCCACAAGTTCTTTTAATGCTTTTCATAGGAAACAAAACCTGGATTCACTGTTTTCCCAGTAAATTTTAAAATAATTTTATTTCAAGGAGTTCTACCTTTCCTCTCATTTCATTTAGACTTGCCTTAATTATATTCATCATATTTGCAAAAGATGACACTGCTGTGAAGAAAGAGACAAGGAAAGAAGAAGAAATACTTCCTTATATCATGACTCTTTAAAAGCCAAATAATTGTTTTTGCGTAGGGAATGGGACTAAATTGTCTTCTCATATTCAAAGCTAAATCTGTGGTTTGTAAAGAATTAGTGATAGACCAACCTTAACACTTAGCTGTTTGGATTGTGTTAAATTAATCACTTAAAGACATAAAAGTGCAGTCACGCTGTGTTTTAAATAATTCATGCCTCTTGTAAGTGTATAATATAGTAAGCAATTTAATAATAGTAGATTTTCTCGTCATGATTGTGTAAGATCTTGTCGCAGATCCCTTTCTTTACTTGGTGGAAACTAATGTGGTTCCATTGTTGTGGATTTTTGTTTTCTTTTTAATTAAGTTATTTCTTTTCTGTTTTTCCACAAAGTGTTGATTTTGTATTTTGAAGCCAAAAAGCCAGATTCTCTGATGTCACACCCCTGGTTTCAAAGCTTGTGTGTGTGTGGGGAGAGGAGGAGTTTATAAAACAGTTTAAGCGAAACTTTCTCCTTCCTCCCCTGAAAAGGAGATTGCCTCCCTGGGAAAAAGCTCTGGTCAGTGCTATCCCCTGAAGTGCTCCTGAGCACTGTCTGGGAGATGCTGACACCATGCCAGGGATGGTCTATCAGAAAAGATGGCAGTACGCTAGGACTGAGCCTGTGCTCTGTCATCAATGTTTTTACCAGCAGAGATGTAACCAGAGAAAGCAGTTTGGACCTGCTACTCTCAAACACTAGATATCTCCTAAAAATACCTAAAATATCTCAATTTTTTGTAGACGCCTCTGCAGAGACTCACACACGTGATCAGGACTGTTATGGCTTAGATGGGTAGAGTCAAGTGGTAGACCTCTTCCACTGTTCAGACATAAGTATGTCTTTCAAGTGTTTAGGAGATCTGGAAAAAAATGTTGCTGCTATTTTCCAGTTTCCCTATATTTCTTTTAATAGCAGTATATTTATGGTACAGCCCAAGAAGTGGGAGCTGGGTGGTGATTTCAGGCCACCTCCTAGAGGTGCCTATTTACCATTCACAATAGAGGGAACTTGGTCATGAACTTGAGTAGTCCAAATAATTCTCCTGTGGAGGAAAGTCTAATATATAGCTGCTTGAGTGTCTAAATGTGGTGTCCAAAGTAAGAACATTAATTTTGATGTTGGTCTGAATTTATTAGGACAGAGATTGTCTACAGTTAGTGTTGTGGCATTTGTTTTGGTGTTTCTGCCCATGGCTCAGATATGTTCCTTCAGGCATTTCCAGTGTATGATGTTGATTTTATTTCTACACAATTGATTCCCTAAAGAATTTTCAGAATACTAAAATAAGACACTAAATATTGACTACACAGGTAGTTTGAACTGCAACTTCTGTAGCTCTCAGAAATTATGCTTTAAATGAAGAGTGATATACTCTTGCTATGGTTGGTTACAAATGAAAACATGCCCTATGATAAAGTATATAATGGAAAATCTGGAAATTAAGGGCTTCTGATCTGTGATTGGTAGGCTGGAGCTATTCTGATGTTCCCCTTCACGTATGTCAGGTCTCATTATGAATTCAACATCCCATATGAGGATTATCTGCAACAACATAAAATTAAATCATGGGTAAGTCTTGGCTTCCTAGAAGGTTTCTTATTTTCTTAGTGCATGTTTTAAAATCTGTACTTTTGTTAGTAAATTAGTAAATAATTTTCTGGCGTTAGAGGCTAAAAGAAGATTCATCAGAAAGCGAAAATGAATGAAAAGAGTGTTAGTTGGAAGCTATTTCACACAGGGAGAAACTAAAGAAAAACATGATCCAAACAAACCAGAAAAAATGGACTCATCCACATGAGCAAAACAGAGATCTAGTTCTGCTCACATATGTACTATTTCTTTGTAATGTGAAGATGAAAACAGGATCAATGGAATAGCATAATTCTGCTAGGATGCAAAAGCTATTGGGTATGGAAGAAAACATAGTCTTAATGAAATTTTTTTTGAGAACTATCTCTCTGTAACTGGATAACAGCCCACCAGAGACAGAAAGGGTGACACAAAGAAATTAGAAGGATGTCTGCTATGAGAACATGGTCTCTTTCTATTTAAAGCTCTACCTAGTGCGAGAGGACAAAGCACGACACAGACAAAATCCACAGTTCCTGCCTACTAATCCATGTGAGGTGGAGCAACCATACACCTTGGGAGCCATTTTAAAGTTTAGATAGAAAATAGGTACAACAAAGCCCTGAGTCAAATTAAAGCTATTTAATTTGAGTTATAAACCTGAAAATGTTGGGTGAAATTTGTGGAAAAAAGATCAAAGACCAAGTAGCTGGTGGATGTAGCGGTCAGGCAGGAATCCGAGTAATACATAATACAGTATTGCTAACCTGAAAGCATTCACAAATCATCAGTCAAGCCTGGAATGTCATGAGTTTGGGGAAATTTTTGATATAATAAATATAGGACTTGTTTTGTCTTTTAAAGGCTCAAAATCAGGGCATTTTTGAGTCACATTTTTTTTTTTCAACCAAGTTTTGAGCCATAATATTATGCTTGGAAAGAATGAAAGCTAAGAGTCTTACTTTGCTCAGGAAAAAAAGAAAAGAACTTTGAGAAAACACTTGTTGGGTGACTTGCAATAAAGGTCATAAAATTTGGCAATGTAGAGATAGATTAATCTGGAAAGTAGTGTAGTTGAGGAAAACTGCTGGCAGTCAGTATGTGAGAATTTGAAAATAAGGCTGTTTCATTTTTATAAAAATAGCAGTAACCATGCATATGGCTGAAATTAAAAGCTGCAATAAGCTTAGACTTCTGATATTTGACTCATTCACAAATGATTCCTGTTTTATGAAAAATATATTTTTATTCATAAATATTTGTTTATTTATTTATAAATTTTCAAGAAACCATCTGAACTTTTAATTTCATCTATACTTTTACCCTGTATGATTTGTCTTATGCTGTATTTTCCTGTCCTGTTTAGGAACAGAAATAGCAGCAAGCAGTATGCTTTTAGTACAATATTTTTAAAAGTGATGAAAAAGTGGTGAATACTTTTTTATCATGAGTTGTAGAGTATCGAAAATATATATGAAGTAGAATTTAAATCATACAGTCAGTGATGGACTTCCATTATTCTGTTAGCTCTAATTTTGTAAGATCAAAAAGCTTTTATTGGTCTGGGCTAGTATGTTTGACTGCTGAAATTAATAGTGGTCTAGACAGACAATGAACGTATACCATATTATACCAGCTTGAGATCTGGATCAGGAATTATTTCATCTGCTTTGTGGTGGAGTCAAAAACTGCTTCAAACTCTAATTAATAGTAGTTGATATCTGAAAGTTTTTATTTTTGTTTAGATTCCAGTTCAGAGTTGATTTTTCTTTTTCACTAAGCCTTTTTAGCAGTCTAAGAGGAGGAATCCAAGCTGCAGGGACTTTTTTGTCACTTTGTTTCTGAATGCTAGAAATGTTTGCTAAACAATTATTTTCTTAATCTGTTTTTTAAAAGGAAAAAACCCCCACCTCCTCTTTTCAGCTGGGGAATTAAATGTCAAGTTTCCTCCTGAAGGGCACATTTTATGGAGAAGTTATAAACCCTGAAATTAAGTTTGTAACGGAAAATGTGACAAACTCAACTATGGCAATGCAAAAATATATTCTTAACACTTAACGCATAAAGGGCCATATATATGAAATGTATTAGCAACATACTGCATGTTTATTACAGATTAAACTCTTAAAAATGGAAAAAAAGAGCACATACCCCAACTGTTTCTTAAATATTTGTTTAATACAGCCAGAACACATTGAAAATTGTAGGACTGAAGAGTACATGGTAAGTGTTTAAATAACATCAAATGCAATAAAACGTTTCATTTGAAATGTTAAGCAGGTGATAAAAATGTCATGTAGAATTACTATTTGGTGTGCTTTAAAATAATATAATTAGGAGAAAATGCATAGGGAAAACTTAATCACTAAAGCAAAACCTGTGTAAATGAGGCATGTTTGCATTTGTTCAGGTATTCAGAATTTTGCAGCAGATCAGAACCTTTATCAATGGCTGAGCTTGACCGCTGTGACACACTGTGGTGGGACTGGACACTTCCATCCTCATGGGCATCAGGATGTGTGAACAGCGCAGTAGCTTATGGCACATGCTCTTGCCCCCTTACCAGCCAAGCCAACAGATCTAGGAAAAGAGGTAATAAAGGAAGTTTTTTCTGCCCCCTCCACCTTTCCCCTCCCTGGAGGGGACAGAAGAGGTGAACTGAAAGCAATGTGAATCTCCTGTAAGAGGAGGTGGCAGAGAACAAGAGGGGTTGGCAAATGAGAGGAAAAGAAGAAAATGTCTGGCAGCTTTAAGCCTTCCTCACTAAAAATAAAAAAGGAAAAAAGTGAAATGGAAGGAGACATAGCCCATGGGAGGTGATGCTTTGGGTGAGTAATATGGTCTGTCCACTTGTTAAACAAATGTTGGAAAATAAGTGTGCATGTTGCCTTGTAGCTACTTTTTTCAGTTGGGAAGGGACAAGTAGGCTCGAGGGGAATTTTGACCATAGACCCTTAATATCATTTAATGATTTTTATATTGATGATATTTATAGGACAACAAGGATAATTTTAGAAGCTAAAATAAAGCCATTAGTATCGATTCAATATTCCTCTTATTACCAGAAGTTCTGCAGTGTGCTTTCTGCTGACATACACAGTTTTTCTCCTTTAGTTGCCTATGCTAAATCATCCTTTCCATTTCAGGAGGAGAAAGACAATCTCTCGCTCTTGCTTCCTGTCCTACCAGCATCCTCCTGAATACTTGCTCCTGTTTTCTTTCAGAATACTTATTCAGTTACCTTGTCTGCCTTTGCTGGCACCAAAGAGCTACTGTGTAAGGAGAAAGGTCTTTTCTGTCCAGTAAATAATAGCCCTAGTTATTATTTTGAGAGCAGGCATGAATTGCTGCTACTTTCCCTATCCTTTTCCTTAAGGTATAAGATGTTTTCACTGCCCTGCCATTTCTTCTTTCTCCCCAAGGTCGGTTTCATTTTCAGTGGATACACTTAGACAAGTCTTGGACTTGATTCAGTTAAAATTACTGTATGTTTGGCCTCTGTATCATGGAAGCACAAGCAAAGCAGCTAAACACTGTGGAAAGTTGTTGTTCTCTGTTTTCCCTGGCCGTGCATAAAGTTCTGCAGTGCAGAAGCTCAAACATTTTGCTTTGAATTGAGTGCCCTGGAATGATATGCTTTGTGGTCATATGCTAAGTTGTAGACAGAATATAAACTAGCCATTGCTTCTCAACGCTCTTCACAGTAGCTGTTCTTTTTCTTTATGGTGGGATCCAGTCTAATGTTCAGACACTCTGTCTAGACCCGGGAATAAACCCAACTTGTCTTGCCTGTATGGGGAAGAGATGCTGATAACTCTGATAGCTGGTGAAAAAAGTTGAGCCTCTGTCTTCCCCTATTCACAGGTACTTTACAAAATTAGAATCAGCTTCAAGAATAACTCTTTAAAATAGCCAAGGAATGTCTGCTCTGCCTTGCATTGCTTCAGGAGCTGCATTCCCCTTTTGCGTTTTGGCTGGTAACAAAACGGAGCAAACCAAACTGGGCTGGGAGGTGTCTTGACAGTGGCTCGGTGTGCTACAGCTCTAACTTGGTAGTCATCTCAATAATTTGTGAGTTGTAAAGAAGAGGATATAGCGCGAGAGGTTAATAACTTGCTGACGGACACATGCTGGGACTAATTAACTAATGCCCCGCATATTTTAAAATTATTCAGGCTTGCCGAACAAGGGTCTATTTTGGTGTCAAAACAGTATGGCATCATTCTGTATAGCTGTGAAAGACTGTGCTGGCTGCAGGGTGCTGGAGAACCAAGACCCTGCTAGGGACAGTCTGGAGCAGAGTTGGAGTTGCAGGAATTTCAGGATCAGTATCAGGTGTCTGTTAGTCAAGATCGGTCCACATTCAAGGTTATCTCCCATTCCTTCTGCTCCTTTTGTTGGTGAAAAGCAAATCAGTGAAGTCCACACATGGAAACAGAAGTTTCACTTTTGTACTTCATAGTTTTCCTTCTTCAAAAACTGATGACTTATTATGAAACATTTCACTTGCGGCAAAAATCAGCAAACTCATAGTGTTTCTTGCCTTTGTTAAAATGACTGATGAGCTCAGTTATTTCATAACAAACAGCTCTGTTGAAAAAAAGAAACTTGTGCAGCTTTACAATTTGCATTAACCTAATTTAGTTTGCATTTGGACTCAATTTTGGTTTAAGCTACCAAAAATACAGGTGCTTGAGTATCATATGTTTTAAAACACTACAGGGAGCAGAAGCATCAATTTAGCTGTAAATAGATAGCTAACAAAGACTGCTTAAAAATTTTAGAGTACCTTTAAATGAATGTTTTTGGCTATAAAATGGAATGATTTACTATTTATTACTTACAAGCAGTATGTAGGCCTTCCGTATATTTAGTATTCTACTAGAGGAGTACTGGTGGTTTAACCACAATTAAAGCTAGTTTAGAAAAGATGCCTTCATATTAATTGGACTCTCTAAATGTCTTGGTTTCATTTTTTGTCACTCTATTTCAGACTTTTTCATGATGGCAATAGCTTTACAGAGGCCGACCTATGTGTCTGTGAAACAAGCAATATCAACAAAATGGTAACAAGGCTGTAGCCATTCTGGTGCAATTCAGCAGAACACAGGAAGTAGAGTGGATATTTTACTTCCTTGGTATTGTAAGGAAATTTCTGGTATTCATAATAAACATGGCAAAGGATTACAATGTCTCTACTTTTCTCATAAATAATATTGGGACAATTAGTAAATGTAAATAAGAATATTGAAATTGTAAGAAACACAACATATGTAGGAAACATAACAAATAAATGTAAAGCAAAGTAGAATATATTTATTCAGCATTTGTTCATTTAATTTTAACTCCTTAAGAAATATGTTGCCTAACATGCTGAACAGGTTCTGTAAGACCTGATTTTATTTTCACAGCACTGGGTGAGATATCATTAATTGCTATGAGGTAGAGAGAAGTAAAGAATATAAATAGAAAAGAGGGTTTTAGAAAAAAAACATGTTTTTTTGAGACAGCTTGCATGTTTACATTTCCTGCTTTTCTAATGGTCTAGAGACGTTTCTACCCTGAAGATCAGAAGGCCTGACTTCTGTTATAAACTTGCTGCAGGGCTCTGAATAAATGCAGTGTTCAGAGTAGTCCAGGTGATAAGGTGATTGAAAACACATTCATGACAGTACTGTTTCCATCAGCTGTAGCAGTGAGAAAGATTGATAAGCACACAGTATAATGGATGCACAAATCTTCTCTACCTAGACATGTTCAAGGTAACTCAGAATCTTTGTTTCTGAAGTAAGGATGTAATAACCCATGTTGTTTACTAGAGCTGCTCAACAAAGACAATTTATGAATTAATGTCTATTCTCTTATAAAATCTTGCACGATTTGAGAGTCAGGCTTAGACTGCCCAAAGCAAAATGAATTGTGGTCAAAGTCATCTGACTGTTTAGAAAAGATAGCAGCTCCATCAAAAAGTTGCTGTTCAGCCTAACAGAGCAGTTAGGCTGACTACTCTGCTCTATAGGTAGCGAAAAAACCCTTGTATAAAAACAGTCTGTACAGTTTTATTAACAGGTGAGGTTAGCACAGTTATAATTACTGAAGGTTTAACTTTGGAAGGAACAGAGCTCAATTCCACATTTTTAATCATATTGGGTGGGCAAAAATGAAATGTTTGTCAGCTGGTGCACTTTCCTTAAAACTGAGCGGAGTGACAAAGTTTTGGACAGCCTCGTTGCAGGTTGTCTTGACATCTGTTTTCCTTATTTGCTAGTGGTTTTGAAGTTCTTACAATCAGTGCTTTAAGTACACACAGGCATATATATTAATGTACACTGGAGACAGGTCCAACCTATTAGAAATTTAGGTACAACAGGGTTATAAATGATACTTGATATCTTATAAAGCCCAAGATACCTGACCGGTGCATAGGCTCTGTTGCTTGATGTAGTCAGGTGATAACATATGTACACTCATGCTGCGTACTTCAGCAAGTGTCAAAAGTTCATGCTAAGTACTACATAAATTATCACCTAATTAAGTGCTGTTATGGTTTGGATTGGGAGGGAAGTGTAAACTTGATTCTCCTTAGAGAGCTATATGCAGAAATATGATGTAGAATTAATTTTACCAATAAAGGTCAAAGATCAAAGTCTGAACGTATTTATTGGAAGAAGGAACTGGAAGGGAATCTTGACTTCCTTACTTAAATCCATTTCTGCTCATGAAAATACTAAGAGGTTAATTTGGTTTTATGTGTACTTCCCCATTATACTGCAGATATGTCAGGAGCACTGTTCTGTTACTGGCACAGTTTATACCTTACAGGCTTTCTGAACTTCCCATTGCTACTCTTACATCAGTAGTTACCAAATCATACTTTAGGAATGTCAAAAAAACCCATTCATGTAGTGGTTGGACTTTAGGATTAAAAGATAATGCTGTTATGGAACAGTCTTATCTGAAGATTTTAAATGTGTATATATGTGTCTATCAATTTACTATATTCATACAAACCATCCAAATATGTTATTTGTGTGTTAGACCTGAAGATACATGTACTTCTGCTGGGCAAGTGATGATATTGTCCTGGCTGGCTAAGAATTTTAAAGTATAGAATCTGACATCTGCATCAGTTCAAGGAAATATTTAAGATCAGTAATAATCTTCAGACATCTGGGAATGGGGGAAAGACTTTAAAATAATTTTAGCTATAATATTTGGATACATCACACAAGTAATCTCTTTCTCTCTCCCATTTGTTCCAACAGTTCATGTGACTATATTAGAACATCCATAAACATGAAAAATGTCTGTTCTGATCATACCACTGTTTCCTTCAGCTTTTGAGTTGTACCTTTTGACGAGGCCTAATTCAGTAATGAAAGTTTGTGGTTCATGCATAGATCTATTCAAAGCCCCTCTTGATGCTTTAGATTATGATGTCCTTTAGGACAGGGACAGCATCTATCCATGTTTAACGTGGCTAGCAAAATGTGAATTCAGTGGTGAGTGACATCTTTTGCCACTGCTGGATCATAAATGAAGTAAAATCTGATAATGTTCATGGTCCCTGGAAGAGAGGGAAACAGTCAAAGATATGGAACTAAAGTGAGAAATCTGAAGTCAGGAAAACTTTTAAGAAGCATTTTGAGAGGGATCAGACTATGTATTTTCAGGCAATAAAGAGATTCTTCTAAAGCAGTCTGCAGTACTACCACCAAAAACAACAAGGAAGTCAACATTAGCAGTATGACAGTTACAACATTGATTCAGAAACGTGTATGCTAGTTTATTTTTTCCTCCAACTAGACAGCAGCTGAACACCTAGGGACATCTGTGTTAAAACAACACTTGTGAGCGGAAAGAAACACTAAGTGGAGTGAGGGGAAAAAATAGTCAAACACAAAGAAGCAAGGTAGCCAAACAGGCAGCTTCTTATCCCAAAATGCCTCTGACATTTCTCTGCACCTCAGGAAGATAGAGAGGAGGAAATGCCAGCAGTGCGATAGTTTTTTGTGGCAAGCAGTTTCCACATCACAAAGACCACCGCTACCACAGCTGACACCGCAGGTAGTCTTTGCAAAGATGCTGAGGGCTGCACCACTGTAGAGACCAAATTATTTCCTCTTCTCCTCCCCAGATGAAGTCTGAAGCATGTTGGCATATCTGTGTTGGAAAATTTGTATTGGCATTCCCAATACCAAGAAGAGATTTCCCTTGCCTTAGTGTGTCTGACCTAGTTACACATTCAAACTGTTGACTGAAGGAGAGAGTAGCTGTTTGCAGAGTTCTTGAAGATCTTCAGTGGCACTGAACCACCTCAGTGCTGGTATAAGTAGTAATATTTTCACTGCCTTCTACGGAGTTTTGTTTTTTATGTCTATTTGTTTTGAATTATGTGCTTTTACATATGACTTTTTTACTAAAAAGTAACTAAAGACAAAAATTATACGTACATATCTACACGTACAAGGGAAAGTGCTTGACTAGTATTGCCGAGCTGGAGATGCTGCTCAAGAACTAAGGCCAGAGCAAATGGTTCTTAGACCATTTTATATCGGTCTTTGTTGTCAATGTGTGGATGTCACAGAAAAGTGGAATACTCAATTTTTACTTTACCCCTGAACTCTATATTGTATCCTCTGTTGCAGTGTTGTAGTGCCTCTATGCTACAAAATTGTGTATTCTGCTAATTTTGATATATGTTAGTACCACAGAACTCAAAAGAGGAGGTGACACCTATTAAAAAAGAGAATAATTAATGTCACATTAATACCAACATCTCAGCGCTTCTCTAACACTGTCATGCTAGCAGTATGCCCTACAATGATCCCAGCCTTCTTCAGACAGGAGGCTGCTTCATACAACATTTAGAGACTACCTGAATTACCTGAATTACCCATTCCTGTGGCCTCTTTTTCATGAAGGCTGCTTGTATGAGTGCGGGTGAGACAATGGGGAGAGGGCCAGCTTTTCCTGGTTTCTGAAACACTTGAAGTACTGCAGCCTGATGCTTAACTAATCAAGGCTTGTAAAATGAGCAGTGTTGCAGAAATGCAAAGCATTATCTTATTAACAGGGTATCAGAGGTGTTCCCCAAAGGTACACAGTGATGCCTGGATCTCATGTTGTTCTTCAACGTGGCAGGAGCAGAACGGCAGTCAGATGCAGTCTTGGAGGGATATTTTCCAGGACTAATTGCCTGCAACTGCTGACAAGCTCTGCTTCCTTCTTATGGACTGAGGACCTGCTTTTGTTCATTGCAACGTTCAGGTAACCCTGACAGAGTGTCCAGCAGTCACTCTACAACTTTGTCATGGTTATTTGGTCAGGCTGCTCTGCTGTGTTGGTTCTATGGATGGTTAAAGCCTGCTGGTAGAAGATAAGATGCTTTATACTGTTACCGGGTGGGTGATGATCTCTGAGCTGTCCCAAAAAGCAGGAAAATCACTGGTGACTCTGCAGCATCTGTTCCTCCCCTTCTATACCACAGGGAGACTTAGGATAAAATTCATTTAATGAAATTTGGATTTCATTACTTCAGTGAGTGAACAGTTAGGTCCCATCAATTGTCAGTAGAGCATGGTCTACTCCTGGCTCTGCCATTTATTACCATTGTCATTGTGAGCCAGACATACTGCTTGGTGCCTCAGTTTTCTCATCTACACAGTTAAGAAAAAAAGTAATTATTCTGAGGCCTGCACTTGCACAGGTTTTGAATGTTTTTTGGTCAGGGAACAACAAAAAGGCAGAACAAGTGCGTTCTCTAGGTCTCTATTTTCTGTATGCACAAGCCAGGCAACGGCATCAGGTGTAAGTTTTGTTAAAAGGCAGACTGGATGATGCAGCAAGTATGATGACATGAAAGAAACTCCGCGGTCTGCTCTTTCAAGGTCTTAAGCAAAGAGGAACACATGCATCTCTGGCCTGAATTCGGTTTACTGGTCTTTCAGTTCCTCATCTGAAAGCTTAGGATCAGTCAGCATGCTAGAAATCCTACTGGACTCACAGCCAATGTGCCTGCAATGCTTCTTTCAGCAAACACAAACCAAGTTTAAGGGCCTGGAAAACAGCACAGCAATTTGCTGGCCCAAAAGCAAAAATAAACCATGCACAGTATGTCACATTAGCTCTTAACTGTCTCCAGGAAGTGAAATGTTTGACAGGGAAATATATTTGCTTGTGGCCTCATTTGATTCATGTTTCAAGGAAAGAATTGAAGTCATACCCCCAGTGGAGCACAGACATTGATCAAGGGGAGGATACTGCAGCCTGCAGGATGTCATCTTCCTGCAACCTCCTCCCTGCTTCCCTGTGGAGGCAAAGTGCCATTCAAGTGACGGAGATTTTAGAAAAGAGGTACGATGGGTTTTTTTCCCAACACTGACAGGCGTGTTTTAGATGGCAAAAGAACCACATTGCACCCTCTCTGAATTACGGCTTAATCATCTTGTTGGAAAGAAGGAGATACTTCCTGAATTATTTAAGAAAAGGTGGCATGCCTTCTTAATCTTTGTTC
Source organism: Fulmarus glacialis (assembly GCF_000690835.1). Taxonomy (NCBI): domain Eukaryota; kingdom Metazoa; phylum Chordata; class Aves; order Procellariiformes; family Procellariidae; genus Fulmarus; species Fulmarus glacialis. Next base: position 9,267 of record NW_009198825.1, on the reverse strand, counting down.
CTTCTCCCCCCTAGGACATGCCGCAGGCTGCCGCTGGTCACTGTTCATTCCTCCCAAGTCCTGGCGCCCAGCATGGCTAACCTGATGAACCAGCCATCCAGATCCTGACTGCCAGCTACTCCGAAGGTATACAGCAAGTAGTGTGATTCTGTGTGGGATAAAATGGATGGGATCAGCATGAGTTAGGTGTAGAAATCTTTCCATACTGGGAAGGGATGATTTCATTGTGGTGGATCTCTTTGCACCTAACTTTCCACTCCCTGTCTCCTCCCAGTAGGAAAACATGCAGAAATATTAGTAGAGGCTTCCACAGAGTTCGTATAAATACAGAACAACTCCATAAGGAATTCTGTGGAATTACCCTCATGTAAAAAACGTATGCCAGAAGAGACTGGGTCCAGAGTATAGAAGGTGATTTATAAAATACAATTGATAGAACGCAATCCAATTTCTAATTTCCAATTTGGTTCCTAATCTGTTTTTTCCATCTCACTGCACCTCTGCTGTATCTGTTAAGGATGCGCTCTCGGACTAACCTCAGTGTTAGCTTTCTTTAGACAGAACAGTAAAACTTAGTCTTAAAAGTAGAGATAAAATGTTTACAGAGAAACGGAAGGAATTTGCTAATGTGATAATCCATGAACCATCGTAACAGTTCTCTTCCTTTCTTTGTCTCATCTTCAATTTCTGCTAATTTTTCCTTTCTTCTTCCTGACATGGAGAGTATCAGGACACTGTAAGAAACCTACTGCTAAACTGCTTGTAGCACCTCTCCACACTGCTGCAATTGATGGGGAGGTAACACCAGAGCTTCATTAAAGGTATGAGTGTTTGTGTTTTTGTGCCCAAAATACTTCTTAAGCTATTTTAAGTAGGCAAGCAGATATGCTAAAGCACTAAAAATAAGTATTTAAAAATACCTGACCTCAAAATACCAATCCATCAGAAGCAGAAGGTAAAAAGACCTTTAAAGGGATCTTTTCCTTGCATCCTACCTGGAGTAGAACCTCAGATTTACAAACTTGTGGTTAAGGCAGATCTAGACTAAGCTGCCACCTCAGTTGGCATCACTGGAAGGGCCAAATATTTTTCAGGTTTCTTGTCCTCTTGGCATGGATGTTGCAGGTCTCAGCATAGCATGGGGGTTTCCAATCTGTTCTTAATGAGATAGTACAGTTCACAAAGGCCATCTTATGGGTCACAGCCAGGGCAGAGAAGATGCTCTTGTGAACACCGCCTCTTACACAGTTGTGGCCATGGCAGGAACTGTGTTTTTGCATAATGTTAGCAAAATGGGTGCGATTTTACCCTCACAGAAGCATGTTCCCCTTTTGAAAAGCACTGATCTTACCATCAGCTTGTTCTCTTGATTTTATTTACTCCCTTTCAGCTCTTCTGTTTTTTTTCACAGCAGGGAAGGAGCCGGACCCATGTGGCTCACCAGTTCTTTATGGAGCAACAGGAACCAGACCACAGCTTGGGCACCTCAGCAGGCAGAGGTCCCTGCTCCTCTGAAAGAAGCACAGACGGAGATTAAAGAAGGGTGTGTTCTCGTAGCTGCCCAGCACTATCAACACTGCCCAGCAGGACGATCTGGATTTCTGCTGCCCTGTGCCAGATGGCAGCATTTTGATACTCCGGTCTCCACTGCAGGTCTGTGCTTTGTGGTTATGGCAAGACTTCATCCTGAAATAGCTGCTTGGTTTTGAAATTCAGGCATGGCCCACTTATTTGGATATTTCAAGCTGCAAGTTTCAGTCGAACCCATAAGCAACAGCTGGGTTTAAGAAATGAGGAAAGATTTGCCCAGCTATATAAAAGCTGGGCAGAATGATACAGTGTTTGCAGGCAGCTTGCTCCATGCTGAATGAAACTCAGAGATCCGTTGCTGCAGGGCTTACACATTGCAATGTACATCTGTAAATACATATATACGGCCAGAAAATACTTTGAATGCTTACGCCCTGTGTAAGCCGAAACGTCCTGCCTAATATCATGATAAATATAGAAGATTCTTCAATAATAGTGTACGATTTGGATTTTAATTTGCAACTTAGTATTGCAAAGAATTTGGTCTTTTAATGAAAGTTTGTGGTCTTAAGATCAAAGCCCAAATCTATTTTTACAATTTGTATTTTGGACCCTTCCTGTTCTGAAGATAAAAAGTATTTCATTAAAAAGACAAATATCTCCACGAAGACAGAATACATAAATATGTGAGCTTGGTTTTGTCTTACGCTTAGGGTTACATCCAGACTTGAGAGGTGTGGGGACAGAGAAGAGAATTGCCAGGTATAAATAATGGCACATAACAGCAAAGCAGTAGTTTAACATAAGAGCAGGCAATGTTTGGGGGTTTTGCTGAGCAAATGTATCCCTGGTTCATACAGAAATACACTCCTTGTTGCTGGGACATGGCTAGCTGAGTTTCAGTGGTCAGCTTGGGTTGCAGAGGGTTGGGTTGGAGGTTCTTTTTGTTTCTAATTGGGATAGCTTATTTTGCTATAAGTTCGCCTTTTCTTTTGTTAGTGGCCTTGATGTGTTGGGGAGGCCTACTTCAACATCATGCAGCAGCAAAGCCTGAGAGCAGTAGAAATAGGGCCCGTTGTATGTCTTGAACGCTGGAAGTGATGAAGAAAACCAATTCACAGATCCTCTTCAAAAGA
>NW_009198825.1:2557-6548 GCF_000690835.1 Fulmarus glacialis | reverse complement strand
AGAACGTGAGAATATTGTTAAAGGGACCAAGTGATCAGTAGCGAGCTTGCTTGCTACACAAAATACTTTCAACGCATGTCTCTCCACTAACTCAGCCACTGTTTTCAGGATGTTTTGTGACACCACAAAGCAGCTGTTCTTTACTCTTCTGACTAAGATATTTATATTCAACCCTGACATTTTAATCTAATAAAAAAAAAAAAAAAGCTTTTTACCTCCTTGCAGTATAAACAGAGAACCTCTATATAATGGGCATCTGTGGAATATGGAATTAATCCCACTAGTGCGGAAAAACCTTCATAACTCTCTTGCGGCTTCATCACTCTTTGAGTTATGAGGTCTTCCTCTCACTTGTGGGATAAAGTCCAAATCCCACAGAAGGTTATTATGTGTCCACTATTTATTAAGACTTCATCATTTAAAACAAAACACTTAAGAAAGACACTGGGAAACATTTAAAATCAAAGAGGTTTCAGTCTCAGGAATATTTGTTGTATTTGAAGGTTTTTCAAAGCAGAGAAGAAAAAGTTCATTTTAGTCCTGATAACCACTGAACTTGCTGCTTCTGCTTATTTTTCTTTTTTTCTTTTTCTCCATGGAGAGATTCTGAATGTGTTTCCTTTCTTTCCTACATGATTTTATAAATCTTTTAGTATCCTTGTGAAGACTTCACTTACTTTTCTCTGCCTTACAGCCCAATGACTAGAGCCATTAACGATGAGTGAAAGCCCTTGTTCCCTGGCTTATGGATGTAAGTGTATGTACTTCCTGTGCCTTGACTTGCAGAAAGTCCTTTAAATGACACTCACTGTTTTGCAGAAGTGTATAACATAACACAAATATACTAGCTAAAGCTTAAAACTAATAGCAGTGCTAACATTTTGTACCAAGGTTGTTCTGGAGCTAAGAAGGTTGGGCAGGAGGTAGGGAAACCTGAGCTTGATTTAAAACTCTATCATGTACTCTGTCTGGGCACATTTAAATCTCTTTGTCTTCCCTTGCCTTAGTTTCCACAGACAGACTGTTAGAATGCTGATTCTTTTTTTCACCTCTATTTCTTTATGGTCTCTCTGGATCCCAAATAAAGTAGAAGGCTAATGTCCACCAAATCACTTGATATGATGCAAATGAACATAGTAATTATATTAGCCATGCTGCATGGGAGTGAATTTAATTACTTCATTTTAGTAATTTATGATATAGGTTTAAGCAAGAATCTTTACAGTCATTATTTTACAAAGTAGGCATGAGATCAGATTAAAAAGTATCTTTCAATTGCCTTGATGCTTTTTAAGTCACGCAAATGCTATTATTGTTATTGATATACTAAGAATATTTTAAGTTTGCTATTCCTGGATTTGTAGCACTTTTCTCCATTTCTTCCTATTTCTAGGAATAACTGTTATCACCTATATAATTCTCCCCTTCCCTCCCACAGAAGTAACTAACTCTCAAAACAGTTGTGAGAAATAAGGAACTCTGTCTTACAGCTGGGGAAAATGAGGCAAAGAGGGTTTAGTTTACTACTCCAGTGTCATTCTGTACATCAGTGGCAGAACTGGGATGAGAAGCAGAAGCTGCTGGCTGCCAGCCCTGAGCTCATGGCATGGCTCCTATGGTAAAGTTAGTCAATGTTGTACTGAAATAGGTGTATACTTTTTCATCATCTTGCAGAGAAGTAATGGTGAGGTAAGAATACTGAAACATTTGTATGGTACGTGTGGAGCAGATCTGACATCAGCACCTTTCTGAATCTTGTCAGGCACCTGGGACTGAAGGGACCATGCTCACTTTCTGCTGGTACTGAGGTTAGATGAAAAGCACAGTGCAGTTAAAAGATGTGTGCCTAGAAGACTGATGGTGTTAAAAAGAAATGTTAAGGTAAGAGAGCAGACTGCCTCTGGGGAGTGGGGAACAGAAGAGGATTGCTTTACCTGTTGGAAGACTATGGGCATGATGTATCATTCTTTAGTTCTGGAAAAAAATCAGGTAATTTAGATAAATTTCAGGGGAGCAGCCAAATCTTGGGTGCATACTTGAACTCTGAATCTATTCACTTGTTCATATGTTCTTCCAGTTAATCACTTTTCTTTCTTTACCCCTAACAGAGAAAACATGATCTGAATTTAAGGCAGACAGGGGAATAAAGAACAAACAGCAATAGCTGCTGGCTGTTTCTACAAAAGCTGAGGGCTACTTCTAGTCTCCAGCGAGAACGCAGGATGGGCCTCTTTTTATAAGAATCCATGAGATTTACAGCAAAAAATGTATGGCCAGTCAGAGGGCTCCTACTTGATGACAGATCTTTCTGCTCAGCCTTTGCTGCTGAGTGGAACAGAATTAGCACAAAATGACCCCTTTATTCTGCCGTAGCATGTATTTATATTCACAGGGGCAGCTCCTCAGTAGGGGTAAATTGTCTTAACTCTTTCAAAGGACTTGAGTTTGGCCATTTGAGGTTTGATCCTGGCAAAAGGTGAGCACATGCTTTCAAGCTCCATGACTTCACCTATGAAAGCCACTGTCACCATGTGGCCCCTCCAATCTTTAGCTTTCTTGTATTGTTTTGCTCAGCTTTGCAATGACATTGAAAGGAGTTTCAACCCATTGTAATGGATGCTGTTGTAGCCTCAGTGTAATAGTTTTTTTGATGTAATTATTTTTAGGTGTGAAAAATTTTGGGATGTGATGAGAAGCAACTGAGATAAAGCTCTTTGCTTGTATTTCGGAATTACTTCGCAACCTCCAGGAAATTAAGATTTTTTTAACTATTATTTTGAAGAATTTATTATATATACATTAATTTTAAAAGAAATCTAGGACAATTCTGATGATAGTGGTTTATTTTTTCCTCTGCTGCGTGCATAAACATGTAATAATAGTAAACATAAAATGTACATAAATTCAGTTTTCAAATTAAAAGAACAGAAAAGGCAAGCAAAGCATGGGCTGCAGAAGCAACAGGAAGTGAAAAGGTGGCGAGAGTGAAACAAGAATGTAAATCACATTTTTTATGAGTGGCCACCCGGACGACAGAGAGCAGAAGCAGACCACGTTGTTGTGAGAAATAACAATGAAGAGTGCACATGTAATAATACAAAGTGCCTAAGAGAGGGGTAGAGCTGGGGCAGTGGTGGGGAAGGCTATCCTAGAGCAGGGCTTGGAGCACGCTCATTGCTTACACTGCCTCCTGCTTCCTTCTTGGTCCCCCCGACCCCCCTTTTCTTTTTTCTTAAACGAGGTTGGTTTTGCTAGGGATGGTCCAAAAAAGCACCCTCTTGAACAATAAACACAAATGACTGTGGTGGTCCTGTCAGCTTTGGATCTTTGTAAAATAACCAGTGATCCACAACACTTTCTGGAATTGATTTCACAGGCTTTCCCCCTACCTCCTCACCGACCGGCTGGAAAAAATAATTCCCCTACCACCATTGGTGAATGCTATTCATTTTCCCATTATTGTAAATTCTTACATGCAAAGAGTCCTAAAGAGCTATCCCTTTGAAGCAAAGGTGATTTTGCTACTGAAGGAGTAACAAATCAAACACTCTGCTCACAAACTCTTACATTTTGAAAAGAACACTTCCAAATGATTAAATAGTTATGCATGGCAAGGACTGAAACTTTGATGATTTATTCAGACTCCATAACCTATAGTAAAATATAAATTTTTGTTAATAGTGGCATAAATGTAACATTCTCTCCTCCTCCCTCCTCCCCTTTTTTCCTAAGTCAAGGACTTCCAAGATTTTGGAAGAAAAAAAGCATCTGTTTTTCTGTATGTTTGCTTTTTTTATAGACTTCATAAATCCAGCAGGCTTCTATTTGGACCACTAGGCCCTTTCAATAGAAGCATGTTTTCACTGGGATTTCCACATTCATAATTATTCCTCTCGTTTCTCTGCTGTGAGAAGACAAGCTGCTATTTCATTGCTTTGGGGAAGTTAATAATATGGTAGGCAAAACATCAGGAAAAATTATAATGAATGAA
>NW_009198825.1:1988-2526 GCF_000690835.1 Fulmarus glacialis | reverse complement strand
GGAAACACATGCTGCTGTTATAAAATGTTCCCATCATAAATCCCGGCAAATCACTCTGTGCACAAGTGAATAACTTTTTAACACATAAACACTCAATTAATTAAAGGTAATATACTATATACGCTCAAACTAGTGTGACACAGAAAAGACAGGTTCGAATAATGGCATTCAAGATTGTGGGCCCAGTCGTGTCTGCCACAGTCCTCCTGAGAGATTTGGGAATAATAACACTCCAAAGTAACTCTCCTCTATACCTGAAGTGAAAATGAAGTTCTCAGCCTCAGCGTTGCAATACTATATTATTGCATTCACTTAAGACGTAAGTAGGAAACTCCCTACTTTTTTTCTCACCTTATTTCATACAACATAGCAAGTGTTTCCTCAGTTTCATGTAGGTCACTGTTCCCTCCTCCTCCTCCCTACTATTTCTTACTTCTTGGTATTTTTTCCATCTTACCCAGGATTCTTGGAAGATTGTTTCCTTTAACAATTGTATTATTTGCAAGACCAGTTAATTTATTGACATTGCCTTTTCCAT
>NW_009198825.1:0-1971 GCF_000690835.1 Fulmarus glacialis | reverse complement strand
AAATATATCTGTTCATTTTGAGAGCCATGTCGGTTAGAATTTGCTGGGACTATTTTAAAAATACTCTTTAAATAAATTTTTCTCTCTCTAAGAAAAAAAGAAGAGAGAGGCAAAACAAACAAACTTTGAAATGTTTTCAGTTTGATTATGTTTATGTCAAGGTCAGACAGAGACTCACCAGCTGTAGAAAAATAACCAACTTATACTCACATAGGAAGGTACAAAGCAAGGTTCAGTTCCCCGATGCAGGGGTTATTTAGTTTTCTTTTAAGTAGAAATAGCTCCAGCAAGAGCCACTGAGAGCAACCCACCAAAAACTAGCTAAAAGTAGTGATTTGAATGCAAGACTTTCACATTCAAGAATACTTATGTTCACATACCTGCCTGAAGTTAAATGATATTGCTATATGATTGGACAGGTCGCTTTATGCTTTCACAGAAAAAAATTTAATGATAATCAGATGTTTATATAATATTTTTAAGATAGAATGGGAACATTTTTTAATTCTTTGAAGGTTTCTGAAGTCAAGGAACTTTTTCCATTCAGGTTTAAACTGCATATCTATACTATGACCAGTTCCTATGTCTCTTGCATGTGACAGAGGTTATATATTGATTGTGTAACTCTGAGTGAATGAAAATTAACTTTTTTACTCCTATTCTCCACTGTTTTTTTTTGCATAACTCAAGTAGTTATATGTTGATCCACTTTCATATCATTTTTATGATTGATAGGTTCAATAAGAACTAAAGTTTCCACAAGATGAGAAAATACAGCGACTACTAGACAATTGAAATAATTGTGGAGAGGGTGTGTGTGTCTCTAAGGCTATTCTCCCTCTCCCCAAGGTAACAGAGAGTAATAGCTGACAGCGATAACCAGAACTATTTTGGGTATGTATGTGCTGCGTGATCACCCATTTGGAATTGATTTATCACACTTAACCTTCTGCCTGAGTGCCGAACCAGAATGAGTATGCTGCTTCCAACACCACAAACAATAAAGCATCAGATGAAAGGTGCATGTTTTCTCTTGCCAGCTATTGGCAGATATTTTTCTTTTTATCTTCTAATTTAGATTTTCCTTCTAATTCTAGATTTTCCTCAGTCGGTTCGCTCATTTGAGGCTGACCTTGATATTTTATGGAAACTTGCTGTCCTTTTTGCATCTTTCCCAATGAGAAGATCTGTAAAGACGACAGGATTCCTTAAGTAAGCAGAGGTAATTTCAGAGTGTGGCAATCACAGGCTAGATTTGGAAACCCTTTGGTGAGGCCACTCAGGTTGAATAAACTGGTGGGGTAGGCTGGAGAATGAGGCGCAGCAGTACAAACATCTGTCCTCTCCTATCGCAGCACCCCTGATGGTAGCCCCCTCAAAATGCTGTCCATGAGCACTTCTGTCTCACCCAGGGCACATTGATATCTCCTGCCACCATGGGGGAGTCCTATGGGGCAACCTCACACACGATCACAGGGAATCGAAGGGGAATCCTTGGTCATCCTAGGAGAGGGTTGTGAGTTGTCACAGCACGTAACAATAATTAATCGCCTTGATGGGCTTCACTCAGTATTCTCTTGATGCGGAAGTCACGGACACAACGCATTCGATCAATATGATCGCGTTAATGCCACTTTATTACGCAGCTTTACTTCAATTTATACATAGTTGTCATAAGCACGCCCCCCAACACACAGCTCCCATAGGCTATTGCAATAATTCACACGCTTGTAACTCAGCTATGATTTGTGCTAGCCTTCTGTCCACGCGCCTTCGTTCTGTAACATCTGTGTCCTTGCTGACATCCTCTTTTACCTGCTTTTCAGTCCAACTTCTTTGATTTCTTGCCAAGTACTCAGTTTCTCAAAACTTCCCTATCTCTGTAAACGACCTTCAAGCTTAGCACAGCCTGCAGCTGCCTAGTTTGGATCGCTCACTATGCGTCTTCCAACAAATCCCCCTTTTTGTTTT
>NW_009198824.1:44905-85370 GCF_000690835.1 Fulmarus glacialis | reverse complement strand
CGTAGCTGAGGGTTTAGAGGAGGAAAATAAAATCGGGTTTACTTCTTTCCTATGAATATCGGTCCTCAGCGCGTAAATCAGCAAGACCCAGCCAGGGGGAAAAAAAAATCAAATAGAAAGAAGAGGCATACGATCACTCCAGAACTATTGCGGGGGCGGCGGGGGGAAGGGAAAAAGCACGAACATTTAATAACACCAAACTGGTTTGCTTTACTATGGTAAAGAAAATTGGTTTGACTTCCTTCCTTTGTTTCTGATTTTATGCTCTATTTAGATTTCTCAAATAATGGGCTATAATGAATACCAAAAATGTCCCATCGAATACATTTCTAAAATTAATATTTTTCATATTCAGCATTACACAAGTCAAAGTAGTAGTACCATTCAGATTACACGTTTTTCCTTAGCAGAATTAGAATTTTGGCAGCGTTGTACGAGATCAGTGCTGATACACTGGCCGTGCTGATGCTACCATGCTACCAATAAAACAGAAAGTAAGAGTATCCAGGAGAGAGAGCTGTTAAAAGAAGCCATTTGTGCGTTACACAAAGGACTGATGCTGACTGCTGCAGGCAGCTTTTCTCTGGCAGAGCAAGAAGAATGCCGCTGCTGCTGCATGCACAATACCACGAGGCCTCAGTAATGAGGAGTAATGAGCTCCATCCTGGTGCAGGAGCTTTTAGGAACTAGAGAAGGATGCGGCTTCTACGGGCAACATTAGACTTCTTCACCGTGTTGGGCATGGAAAGGCTTTTTCTTCTTTCTCGTCTTCTTTTTTTTACACAATGCAATTGGGGCAGCACATTCAAAATCTTAATTTAGATGAAAAATAAAAGCAGCGGGCTCTATGTGGTTTGAAGGGTACGTAGATGAAAGTCTTCCTGTCTTCCCAATGCTTCGCCTTTTTTTTGCCAGTGCTGACGCCCAGGTCAGGCAGTGCCACCAAACACACGTGTGTCCTGTCGTCTCTCGCTCCTCTTCTGCTGACTCCTGATGCTTCGCTGGTCACAGCATTAAACACACAGAGTAGGAGGTCGGCAGCCATCCGTGCTTTCAGGATACAGAAACTAAGTGACAGCCATAATGAGAGGCGGGTGGTGGGCCTTGATGTCACTATCCCAGCTGTTATTTTTATGCTCTTTTTTATTTTTATCACTCCTTCCTCTCTCTCTCTCTCTCTCTTATTCCTCAGTGTCTTCTGGCCTCCAAACCATTTCTTTCTCATTAAAAGACACAAAGTAACCAAAGTCACTTTCCCTAGTCCGTGCTGTTGGTGGAAAGAGGTTGCCTTCAAAAGCTTTCTAGAGACAAAGGTGCATTCCCAGCACATGGTGTGGTCCAGGGTGGGAGGAGTGGCAGGAGGAGTCCAAACCATCTTTCAAAAAAAACCCCAACCCCACCCTACTGCACCAAAAAGGTACCACAACTGACATCCAGCTAGCAAGAACAATCATACCTGCTGAGCGAAGGGTAACTATGCTTTAAAGTCAATCTTACAGGTTTCACGTCTCTGATTTCAGTGGAAGTACGCTGGGAGTTTGGGGAAGGAAGAAACAGTGGGAGATGTCAACAGACGCACTGAAAGGATGCTCAGCGCTCCTTTGCAGATGGGAATCCCGAAGTGCAGTTTTAACACGGCAACGGGGTTCGAGCAGAGAGCAGAGGTCAATTTGTTTGTCTGTTCTACTCAGCTCTGACCAACAGCAGAAGAAATATCTAAAATTCAGATCTTCCATGGTTTTTTTTATTGTTTTTAGTTTTGTTATTTTTTCCCAATAAAATGTCTGAATGTTGATAACACACAGGTATACAGAAAAAAGTAGACAATATGGGTCTGTATGACAGGAATTGCACTGGGAAGAAGCCCTTTGAAACAAAGTGAAAGTCTGACATTTCTGAGTGTTCTCATTACAGGAAGAAAATAAAGATAGAAAGCTTGGGCACTGGGGCTAAGTTTATTCTGGGAGTGAAGAAAGGAAAGGTCAGATGCTCCAGGTCTCCATTTCTGTTTTGGCAGGTTCATGCTCCTGCGTAGACATCCAGACAGGTCGGGGGGTCCCGGTGCGGTGCGGGAGCCTGGCTTTACAGAGAGACTTGGAGAACAGTTTAAACAAAGATGGTAACGTTACCAACAGCCACTCTGTGCCCTGTTGCCATACCATGGCATGCCAGACTAGCTTTTGAATGGATACCTTAGCCCTGCTGCCACTCAAAATAAAGACGTGGCTGGGGGAGGTGTGGGAGGAGCGGGGTGGGGAAGGGGAAAGGCAGGCACCTGGGGGCAGGACGGTCCCCTGAGATCAGGCCACAGCCAGAGGCACGTTCTGATGCATCTGCATCAGCCCCGGCCCTAGCGCTGGCCTGCCTTTCCTAAAGGCTTTCTCTGGTTTTTTTTGTAATTCCTTTCAATTCCAAGAAAGATAAACCAGAGGAGGTAAGTGTAAAGAGCATTAGTGAGCACTGTAGGAACATGTGGGAGGGATCAATGGAGCCAGGATCAGAGGAACAAAGGAAAAGAACCATAAAAGATGGAGAATCCTAAAAAAGATGTTACTGAGGGGGAGGGGGAGAGAAGAAAGAGAGTCTAAAAGAAAAGACGAGTTGTATAAAGAACAGTGCATCAGAAGAGATGAACTCAAAGAAGGTCATAGATTTCAGGTTATACATTCCTCTCAGCAAAAAGGTGAAAAAGTAAGTTACATCAAATATGCCGTTGCCACACATCTTTTAAAAAGGAAAGAGGGAAAGGAATAAAGAGGTGGATAGAAAAGTTATATGATTAATGAAATGCCTCATTTATGTGATACACATGCAGAAGAAGCAGCCACAAGGTTAAGAGGAAGGGTAGTAAATAGTATCTCTTCTGAAAGCTGACATCTGTGATGAATCTAATGAGAGATTTCAAAATCTAGTCAAATCAAAAAAAGAGCCAATGAAGGTGAATGCAGCAGAATATATTTTGGGAGTGAAGAAAAAGTACAATAAAAATCATGCAAATGCCACTAACAAGGTAACATTTACAATTCTATCTTAATATTGTTTGATATTTATTGCCCATGTCCACACTTGTAAACAAGGAGTATCATCTAGCATTTGAGTAGTTTCTAGAGTTTATTGTCATGGCAATTTCTCTTAACAATTTTCACATACAGATCCCTTATGGCAAATAGTGATGATGGTACTCACTCTCATTCATGCACTTGTGTTAAAGAATCAGGCCAGCAGATTCCTCACTCTCATCCACACATAAAGATACTCGCAGGTAAAAGGACTACAAGTATTTCACAGGTTAGAATCAAAAAAGAAAAGTGACCTGGGGAAAAGAGAAATATGGTCTGAAGACCAAGGGTGCTACTCAGTGGACAACTGAAGACGCCTCACTGACCCAAGAAGAGCCAGCTACGGGGGAACAACCATCTATGCTTTACTGCAAAGGATCTGGGCATCACCGTGCCACATAAGCTGGCACAATTCAGTAGTGGCCATCTACTGCAAAAAGGGCAGACAGAGGTATGACAGTAATCCTCTGCCCTCCTCCTGTAAAACCTGGGTGCTCTGGGCACTGTCCTCCAGGACAGCTGTAACACCCACCAGCCCAGAGGAGAGCAATGAATTCACTCAACACTTCAGAAAACACCAGTAAGAAAACCAAAGGAGGCTGTAATGTTGCAATGGCCATTTATGTATTTGAGCGAAAAAGTAGGGAACATTTTATTATAGTGATCATAGCAGCCTGGTCAAAAATAAAGGGATAAATTGAAGCAAAGAAGATTTAGTTTAGATATTAGGAAAAACACTTCGTAGTGGCAGAGATAATGACTGTCTGGAGAGACCCTGCAGCCCTCAAGCTGATGTCTGTACAAACAAAACCCATTTATTTGTACACATGTCACTTGAGGACTGCGCAGTCTGGAAGAGCACGAGGAGGGGGAGCCCGGCCTCAGAGAGATCGTCCTCTCTTCCCCTCCGCCGCTTTGATATTGGGACTTCAGCCTATCTTCAACTCACAGGAGACAAAAGCATTAATCTGTTCAGCACAGTCAGATCAAAAGGCAGATTGGTATGATTCACAATCACTTAGTAACTTGCTTAAATGAATTGTGGACACAGAATATGCTCAAAGAAATTGTTGATCATTTCCCTTGAACTTCTTGGGATTAAAACCTTATTTTATATAGGTCCCTATAGCTATTAACTTTCTTTTAGCAAAATTCCTGTGTTTTATCCACCTAAGTTAGTAAGTCCAGTGTTAGTTCTATGCACAACATCTCTAGTTAGAAGGGACATTAAAAATATGGCAATTTTAAAATCTAAATTCAAACAGCTGTTAATCACTTGGCATAAAGATAAATAATTGGAAGAGCCACAGATAAATCATTGGTCGTTCCCAACTCCTCATTCCAGTTACTTAAAGGAAACAGCCTTCCCTCACTTTAGGTGTCTTCTTTGGCTTTTTTTTTTTTTTTTTTTTAATAAATAAACATCCTAAATGCATTCCTATAGGTCTTGTTTTCTGGAACTGGTTTTTGCCCTCCTATTCGTTATTTCTTGGGGGACTATTTGGTGTTTATATCTCACGATTTCAATATTAGGGGTGCAATTTGAAAAAAACAATTCTAGCTATTTTGTATTAATTGCTTTCTAGCTGAAAAAATGTCGTTGGGTTTTAAAGCGCGAGCCACAGTTGATCTTGTCTGATTTTTTGGGTTTTGATTCCAACTCTGCATGGCCGTGGCCAACAGGCTGGCAATCTACCAGTTGCATTCAGCCTCTCTTGCTCTTAATTACTCAGTTCCCCAGTTCTCCTCCCTTGTTGTTTCTGTTCTTGTCACCACAATTAATTCCCATTTCTTACTCCTGTATTCACCTTCAGCTCATTAATTTTTGGCCAGTCTCCACTACTGTTTCAGTTCAGCATTTTGCAATTTCTCTCGTCACTGTTTGAGGCCTTTTTCCTCCCTCTTCAGTTTTGTAGGGTTGAAGGACATTTTTTAATTGCACCTTACAGAAAAATGGGTGAATATTTTGCTGTTGTCAGGTAGGTGCCAGGGGAGCTGCCATCTCTCCCACCGGCCATTTTCCTTCCCAGGTTGGTCTGGGAGCACAAAACTGTCTCGAGGCACCAGCAGCACCAGCAAACATTTCTTTCCCCTGTAGGCTTAAGAGCTGTTTTATGCACAAGGATGCATGAGGAAAGAGACTGTCTGATGAACCCCAACTCTCAGATGGAAGTTCCCAGCGCCAGGTGGCTATTTTAATGAATATTACAATTAATATCCTCCGACAGAGGGTGTTTTCATCTTCCTGGGCAGGGCCAGGAGGCACTGATTGATTACTCTTCCCCAGGAGACAAGAAATGTGGCCCCTTCAGATTGAGATTTCTCTCTCGGTCCTTTTTTCCTCAGCAGACTCATGGCCTCACTGAAATTCCTAACGGGTATATCATTGTGTAACCAAAGTCACATTTCAGTTGTTTGGTGGTTGTACAAACATGACTTAATCTGAGTTAATCTTAATTCTTGGAAGTGGATCTTCATATAAATTTGGAAACAAACATTTAGCTTTTCTCTGTGGGGAAGTAAAAGGAAGTCTGTGCCTACTTGGATTTTCCAGTCCCAGTATTATATCACTGGCAGATGACAGTGATCAGGTGAAGTATCAAAAGATTGCAGACAAACCCTTAAAAATCGACTGGTTGTAGGACAGATTTTGTTTAGGTCAAATTCACTCGTGTAACAGTGGAGTTGCATCACTTGAAACTAAGCTCAAATGAAACCTTAATACAGCTCCCTGACTACGTTGAAATCCTTGTTAGTAATGCATATTTTTACTTTACAGACATTGCGTTAAATCCTGTGCAAATACAGGTCAAGACAGCCATTCAATAGAGACTTCATATTTACTGAAAGGAAAGAACTAGAATAAGTACAAAATGGGTTCAGGAATACAAATGTTCCACATATCTTTATTGGCCAGTTGGTGTTGCAAAGTGATTTGGAAAAAAAAAAAATATTTCTTAGGGTAAAGTTGCATGAAATACCTAATGCATGAATTTGAAACATTAGTTATTTGAAGGGAGTGATTCTTCAAAGCAGACACTGGTATCTAATTAGTTAACTTCTAAGGCAAAGCAGGCAATATACCAGCTGATGCAATTGGTGGCAGCAGGAGTTTGGAAATAAATATCTCTATTTGGCACTGAGAAGTGAAACAGAGCTCAAATTTCTGTGGATTGCCTGGCCCCAAGTTCATGCCTCAGAGCTCGCATTTCTGTGGTAAAGGAAAATCAAATCTCAGAGTTTAAGATCTGGGGTTCAATGTGGCTATTTATTAAAATTCCTCCCTAGACTGTGAATATTTTGAGTTGACCTAGATGGAGCTCTTGATAAAATCAAACTCTCATGGCGCATTTCTAGTGTTTTCTGATAGAATTGTGCTAACAAAAACTGAGACACTTTAAAGCAGCGATTATCACCCTAGCTAGAAACCAGAAACACAGTGGCATGTGAAAACAAAGAACAAACAAAAATCCCAAACCTCCAGAAACCCGAGCTGAGCAAAACCTGGGGAACAGCCATGCATGGTGATTTACAATGCGCTTTGTCCTGAGTTCATTCAGACTACCTCTTTAGAGACGCTGCGGTCAGGGCTAGGGCTGCACCAGGCTGCTGACAGAGCCAGCGGAGAAGGGAGCGCTCCCTGCAGAAGGCAGCTCGGCTCCTTCTGCCCACAGCTGCTCTGCTCGGGAGCCCTGTCCCTAGCGGCAACAACTCAGGTAGGTATCCGATGTTAAATGAGATGACTCTAGCATTCATGTGTTCAAATTTATTGTCTGATTGTGTCTATGACTGTCCCACTTTGGGGGGGGGAGGGTGTGCATTTTTAGGTTTGATGATAGTCCCTTTGAAACAAGATTCCTGTTTCTCAATATCAATCCAAAGTCAGTACGACAGATGGTACTGGAGTTGGCTGTCCTGAGTCTATCCTGTGCATTGCTAAAAAGGCTTGTTTGTCCTATGCACCCTATGATGCCCTGGAGGTATCAGCATTTTGTCGTTTGACTTAGTTCGCATCATCGCTTTTCTACTCAGAGATTCTGCCTACTATCCTTAGGTCATCAGCCAAAAGTGCTGTTTCTCAGGCCGAGCAGAGAGTTCTGGTTCCAGCTCAGTTTAGCTTCAGAAGCTCCAATATCTGCTGTCTCATGGGCAACATCTACATGCTCTCATAAACCTGCCAACAGGCCTCTGAATGAGTAACCTCAGCAGTAGACATACCACAGCGCACCTGAATAGAGCCCTTGAATTAAAATGACAGCCTCCTGCGTTACTACCCAAGGTTTGCTGTACAGACAGTATACTTAGCACTCCCAAACCGCTACCTTTTCAGCTTAAAGGGATGCCTTGTATCACAAGTGACAGCAAGGAGAAAGAAACGCTGCCGTTCCTATTTAGCAAGTATACGCTTGTGTTCTCAGCCAGCTTTGTTCATGTCCGTTCCTAAGGAAATGCAGTTCAGTCGATCCGGTCCTCGGTAGCAACTGAATCGCTGTGCAGGCTGCACTATTACAGAACGGGTCTAGCTTAAAGAAAGGTTTGCTTATGTGATGATGAGCAAGCTGGAAAGGTCTCTCTGCTGCTAGCTTGACAAAAAGAAAATAAAAAGTAAATGATCATCAATAAAGTGTGTTTGATTAGGTGTCACTGAGAGAAAGAAAATGCCATTTCATGTCACTTTTTAGAAAGCACAAGGTGTGTAACTTTTGGGGATGATTGTGCTCTTGACTAATCTTCAGATTCAATATTAAAATCTCAAACTTCCCAAAGGAAAGAGATTCTGCATCTTTTAATGAAAGATAAAACAACAATATAAACATACACAAATTTACAGAGAAAGGATCAACTTTAATACATCTGGAGTAAAAGGTGTTCTTTTTTAAATATGGTATAAAAATAAATGCAAGAAACATTAACAGAGAATATACAGACAACAGACAAAGACACAGGCTTTCTTTCTCAATGTGAATACATCAGTGAAATGAAACCTTCTGTGCTAATTTATTGTGCAATAAATGTGATGCCATATGTATATTTATTAATATATGCATTTTTTACATTTCTTCCAGTTTTTGATTGACGTATTTTTTTAATAAACTGTGCCTAGCAGAAGCTTTTTTTTCACTGTACTTGAGCTTGCAGAAAATAAAAAGACACAGATCCAGCTTGATATGAAGGAGGAAGTGAGCAGACAGTTTTCGAAATGGAGGCATCGAAAGGCTAGAGAGTCCCTCGGAGTCTGTAATGCCTTAGTATACACAAAAGAAAACAAGTCAGGTCCTTGCTCATGCAACATCTTGTTCTACTGTCCTCTGAGTCAGGCAATCAGTGAGCTACAAAGTATGTATAATGATTTGAGTCTGCTTCCATGCTACAAGGTGATCCTTTTAGTAGGACTGCACTAGACTGGTTAACCTCTTTGATGTGAGCGATTTCCCCTGAGGAAAAGATAAAAACAAAAAACAAAAACAGAAAACAGAGGCATGATCACTGCAAACCTGTTCATCAGCAACCACTTAGTGTTGCCACATCACTGTCAAAGAACTAGGGGCACCAACTGGAGTCTGTCAAATCTTAAACCACAGGAAGCCCTTACGCTTGAACACCTGCACTGCCAGCCAGCCAGATTGCTTCGCAGAATAAGCCGGCAAATGTAAAGGCCATTTTTGAATGAGATTGGCTTTGGCTGATGAGATACTAATGCGGAGGGTTTTGCCGTCGGTCATACCCAGAACTTGAAGAAGGCTACTGCAAGCGAGAGTGCCTTGTGCTAGAAAGATGAATGTGCAAACTGCGGCAGCTCTGTCACAGAAGACAAAAAGCTACTTTAAAGTTAAGGTAGGAAAGTAAGAGGCAGATTGCATGTAGGCAGGAAAGCAGCTTTTTCATGAACACAGCTATCGGTTTGCTGAGACCGTATTTACTATTTATAAGGAACATTGGTCAGGTATATTACATGTGACTGCATAACACTGCTTTGAAGGTGTTTGCATTTCCACATTGTTATTTTCCTCATCGTTCCTGCTGTTGCAAGGATGCGGTTTCAGTTTTTTAGCAAGTTCTTTTAATAAGGTATAATGACTGTCCCACAAGAGTTAGGTCTACAGCATGAAGAGGATGGTGTAGGGTATGTCACCATGGTATATTTCAGGCAGATTTGAGCTTTATCTGAGCCAGACAAAAGCCATGAAACCGCATAACAGGAATTAGCTCTCCTAAGGCCACATGAAAGGAGTTAGCTCTCCTAGGGCCATCCTACAGTGGCTTTGATCCAACAGAGGTAGAGCTGGCACAGCAAGCTTACATCACTCCTCAAAATACCACAGGGATACCCTGATAATGTAACACAAGTAGATCATGAAACATTAAATAGAAAGTGGCTCTAACTCTCCAGTTAGATATTTAATACTTACATTTACTGTATTGTTCATTTTAAGTGCACAACTCAGAAAAATCAAACTGATTTCGAGGAGGCTACAGTAAGAAATACTGTAACTATGAAGAGACACTACATTTTCTGCAGTAAATGGTAAAGGAAGTTATTCTGCCATATCAATGAGCTGTTAAGTCATCTGCTGTATTATAACTCAAATTACATAATTTACATCTATTGTCATTATCAGTTAAATTTATGCTCACAGGGATCTGCAAGCTG
Organism: Fulmarus glacialis; assembly: GCF_000690835.1. NCBI lineage: Eukaryota > Metazoa > Chordata > Aves > Procellariiformes > Procellariidae > Fulmarus > Fulmarus glacialis. The sequence continues at coordinate 75,659 of NW_009198824.1, read as the reverse complement.
GCTTTGAGCATTTGCTCAAATGCAATATATCGGAGTCGGTCTTCACAAAAGGAAGAATAACTATTTTATTCTTTGTGCTCTGAAATACAAGTTGAACAAATTAGGATGAATATTTCCCCTACAACGTAATTTTGAAGGGAACTCATGATCTGCAATGTTTGGGTTAGACTGCTTATCCATCAGGTTCACCGTATCACCTGACAGTATTAATACTTGCTTCTTCGAAAGACGGAAAGTGTCCTTCCTGGCACGCTCTCTTCCCTGTGTCTAGCTTTAACTCTGTCACTTTCTACCTACATTAAATTCACAGCTTCTTGACACTTGTTAAGCCCTAAATTATGTTTTCCTCTAATGTAACAGGTAAGCTGTTATAGTAAGGCATCTTTTCTTTTTAAATAGTCAAAAAAGTCTCAACAGCTGTGTGGCACTGGAATACAATTTAAAACAGCATGTCCAAAATTAAGTGTTTTGTTAGGCAATTCATGATTGTCAGCCTTGGACATCATCTCAGAAAATAGTGAGCGTACGCTTATCTTTGCCTTTCATTAAGTTATTTGTGCTTAATTTTACAGGTCTACAGGCCTGGGTGCTTTCTGTAAATATGTATGAGTTTCCTTTAGCACTGAACTGCATAAACCAGTTAATTAAAACAATTAAACCAGGAATTCTCTATTAGTTATTAAAACAATTTGCCAATACTGCACTGGAAAGCTGCGCAAGCTCTTGTTGTGGGATGAAATCTGTGAAATAATTTTTTATTCTTATCTGCAACAATTGATTATTTAGGAGTTGTAAATTCCATGGAATTTTTAGATGAACCATAACCAAGTTCTAGCATCTCAGGAATGAGTTGTGATATCACATAAACTAGGAAGTTTTGACCTAAAAGCAGGCCAAAAACTAGTTGTTAGTTAGTTGATTTGACTTGTATAATCTTATTCTACATATTATTTGAATTTTCCCCTACAGAGACAGTGAGCTGTCAGAACAAATTTTTTCTGTATTCTACATCGCTTGCTCCCTGGGTATTGCTGGTCTTTGGATACTTTTTCTCCTGAGCCCTGCAGTGATCAGGATTTCACTGGATGGTCCTCTCCTCCACCTCCCCTCCCTGCCTCAGAGAATATTACACTTCTTATAGATACGAAGTCTCCATCTGAACAACAACAAAGTATGTTCTTTTTCCAGGTTATTATAGTTGGAAAAGTGACAGCTTAGAAGATACACCCTCCCTAAGAGATCAGCTTCCATGTTTATTCTGAATCATACTTAGTTCTCTGATTGGGTAAATAAGCTTTTAATACACCGAATCCATAGCAGCCCCAAATACAGAATTATCCCACCTTCTTATTCAGATCTGCAGGGATTTGTTATTTTCCAGTTTACAGAATGTTTCTTTAAAACTCTGTTCAAGAGTATACTTTTACTTTAGCCTCTGCACGCTAGGGTTTTGTAATTATCACTTCTAGGAGATTTCCAGATTTACTCAATTCACAGACTGATGTAAGGATCATCCCTTGTGAGTCATAATTTAAGAGCTGAGCTAGCTATTTCTTTCAAATACAATGTTAATAGCATTTCCATAAGCCAAATTTTGATTTGGTAAACTACATCTAACAGGCCGGTTTTCAGAGGTGTAGCATATGAGTCATCACACATAGGAAAATGTTTCCTGTGCTCATGAGATTAAAGAACAATTGGAAAAAAAGTCAGAAGTAGTAGATGTTTGTCTGAAGAATGAAAAGGAGATCCTTAATATTTTCAATATATTCTTGCCATCAACATTTAGAAGTATATGGCCAAATTCTAAACAGGATTGGGATTTTTGGCTGTATTGGTGCACTTTGGACATGTGAATTGAAACTATTTAACAATTTTACTGATAATACACAAACCAAAATAAAACCCCGTGCGCATACCCAGACGAGGCAGCACAGCAGCTGGAGTGAACAGGAACATCTAAGAATACGAAATCAATTGGCCTCAGTGTCCAGTCCATACCTTAGCGTATTAATTGTTTAACATAGAGTTGTCCTTCCAACTGTACTTTTAGAGAATTTAGGGGGAAAATTACAAAACCACGTGCAGATGTATGAGCTGCTAAATACAAACGTGCTGACTGACCTATTTATGCAGCGTGACACTAACACCTCAAATAATCCGGCAAACAAGTCAGCAACAACCTTATAAGAAATCAGTATGAAATTTATATAAGGGCTGGAGCTGAAATGTATGGTAGAGGAAGATCAAGTCTTTTCCTTTTAGAAGATTAATTCTCTTCCTTTCTGCTAAGCAACCCCAATGGCTCCTTTTTCATGTGTCTTTATTGCCAGCACAGATGCTACTCCCCAGGACCGATACTGGTAGAACTAGAAATGAGAACTCCGTGCATCTGACAGGGTAAGAGAGAAACAGTGTGAACCCCGCTGCGAGCAAAATGAGATACAGAGTGAGAATTGACCCTCCTTGCTCCCACTGTTCCCTATCTGCTCACGTGCGACACACCTGCAGCACGCTGGCAGCTCGGCCGGCATCCGCAGGGAAAGCTCCTAAGTGACACCACAGTGCACCACACGCAGAGCAGGTATATAAACAGCCCCTGACAGAAGCACATCTGGAGAGGCACAGGAGCAGAAACAGTAAGTGCCTTTCCACGATTAGGCAGCCCTTGCTCCTCTAGCACAGGGGAATTGCTTTAGCACTGCTCAGGGGGTCAGGATTCTGCTTCCATTTCCACAGCAGCATGGGACGCTGCTCTCAGCCACCCGTGCAGGTGTATTTCTCTTTCAGACACGTAAGGAAGGGGAGGAGGTTAGCAGCTACTGAATTTGGGGCACGAGTTGTCAGCACAGCTGCAGCGCTAAGTGGTTGCATGTGCAGGAAAATCCTTCTGCCTATCGCGGGGATTTGCAGTCCTCTGTTCATTGCTCCTTAGGGCCGTACCGCTTCCTGGAGCGGTCCACAGGCGGGAGGCAGCGGCTGAGCGACTGCGTTCTTATTGTGGCTCTTTCCAAATCGGGTGGCACTCCCGATTTCTTTCTCCTTTGGCACTAATCTTTACATTTACTGATGAGCTGCTCTCATTTGTCATTAACCTACAAACTCTTGCCAGATGGGGCGGTTTGAACTTGAATAACTGTCTGAAGTGAGGGGTAACACGTGAGATTTTCCAAGGCACCAATCCACTAGACAAATATTTTTAGTATGTTTGCCCTAGGCCTGACCCCGCAGCTTTCTACACCTCTCTGCAGTTCTCATTCCTGCAAATAGCTTAAGACTCAGGTAAATGTTTGTCAGCTGGGAAACAGCAGACTGGCCTAATACCTGAATGGTAGGTGCTGGCTCCTCACTTAGATGAACGTGGCTGCGCAAGTGCTACTCCTCAGCTCTTCTCTTCCAGCACAGAGCGCAGCAGCTAGCTCCAGTTGCTGCAGAACAGGACAAGGAGGCCAGTCCTCACTGGCGTGTCCTACAGATGCTCTTTTTGATTTTCCTCATTAGCCTGTGCATCATTCCTAAAAAATCCCTAAAACTAGATTTTTGGACTAATTACTCGTCCAAACTAAAAATTTCAAGTATTTAATCAGTTCTTTTTAGTCAAACGTCAATAAGCCATCTCTTTCCTGAAATGGAAAAAGCCTTCATTTCTACAAATACTTATTATTTTTATTATTGTTTTGTATTTGTCAAATAAGAAGCTGTGTGATTTTTGTTCTGACTAGCTATTTTTTGGTTTAAATTTTAGGAATAACCTATAAGTAAATTCAAAAATCTAATTAGGATTTCTTCCATGACTGTACATTGAACATGAGATCCCACAGCTGATACTGCATTGAAGCTCATTCACAATGCTATGCTCAAGAAAAACATAACCCTTGGCAGGATTTCAGGGCTAGATGGAATTTCGGTCTGGCACAGTAGGGCCTTGTGTACATAAGTTTTACCTATTCATACAGAAAAATGTCTTGATTAACAGATGAAATTGATATATTATCTGCCTTGTTTCTCAATAAAGGGACAGATTTTAACATGACAAGAGACTACACTGGTTTAAGCATCTAGAAGATCTATCCTCTGCTGATAAGAACTGAGGAAGCTATTTTTATGAGTTTTAATTTCCATCTCTAGACCATAATTCCCTACGTCATGTTAAGTGATATTCGACTGAGCCTCTGTGAAAATGTGCTGTGTTCAATGGCCTTCACATTTCACATCTCATGCATGAAATGGTCTAATATTACTGGTTTGGAGGGGGGAAATATCAAAGGACACTGGTCGGCAAGTTCTTCCAGCTAAGTGGGAGAAGACAGCTTGAAAGGATATGGGTAGTGTAAGATATAATGGTTTTAAACTCAGAGTTATTAAATGGGGTCTTGTTTATGAGGTTATGAGTGAAAATAATTATCATCTGATGGCTCTCTAGTTTAATATATGAACTGAGTTTGTTTTGTACTGGCTGTATTTCCATAAAACATCACAAACTTGCAACAAGCACATTTTTTTGCCTTCTCTAAAATTAGGCAGCAACGGATGAAACTTGAACACTGATGATGGTGTCTGAAGCCATGACACCAACACATGATGATGCAGTGTCTCCCCCCAGGCAGCTCTGAGGAGGGAGACTGCACTTTCTTGCCCCACCAACTTGGTTCCTGGTGGGATAAGAAAATTTTTATGGGGTGGGAATGAAATTAGCCCACTTCCCTGTAAATCAGGTCCCTTTGTTTCAGGCTTCTAGACTGGTGATCGCAGCTAAGCACCAGGCTAGCGTTCACAAAGGTGCCCTGCTCAGACTACCAGTCTGCCACTGTCATAAATCCCACATGCACATGAGAAATGAAAGACAAAAGTTTTCCTTAAAGGACCTCTTTGTTCCCATCAACAATATCAGTGCATATTCACCCATTTTTTTCACTGTACTGTAGATGTTAGTACTGAGGTAGAGGAAGTTTCCTGATTTTTTTCTTTTTTTTTCTTTTTTTTAAAATATGGATTTTTTCCCCAGGTAAATTCCTCAGAAGAATTTCAGTTTTTAAATGCCACAGAAACAGCTGATTTCCCTCTCTCTACTACTGTAGCAAGCAATGAGATTCTCCTGCTCCCTGACTTACGCCTTTAGCTTCCCTACTCACTTCCTTGGGGAGCTGCAGGTGACTGGACCTTAATTATTCCCAAAGAGAACCCTGGGGGGCTGAGCTGGTCGGGGGGAGCACAGAGCACACTGTCACCACTCCCCATGCCTCTGAGTCAGAGCTGTGACACTTGTGGTTGCCGGTGTTACTCCAAGGCAATACACTTATCCAGTGGCATCATTCCAGTGTGCTCTATATTTTCACATAATACCTGGGAGTGTGAATAAGCGAGACAAACCAAAAATAGCTGTGCTTACTATTCAGAGGCAAACTATAAGGTGTTCGGTAATAAATATTACATATAGCAAATACCAGTTTGCTATTACTTTATCCATATTGTATGTGAATGCAGACCTGTTTCTAACACTATTCATATTGTCTGTTGGGACTGCCAAAGGCATTAGCAATTTTGCACTATAAAATCTACAGAGCAAGCTAAATTGCCAATGTTTTTAAGCTAAGCATTTAGGGCTTTCATAAAGTGCACCAACTTATTGAAAGTTTTCTGGAAAGAAAACTCTCCAGTGTCAAAGAAATGCAGAGCTGAACCTAGGGTTTTTTTGTGTATATAGCTCCACTTTTGTTTTTTCCTCATCAGACTAGAATAACGACTCATTATATTAGGTTATTTCCACTTAATTCAAGGAATAGTGCAGAGGGATTGCCCTTACGAAGTTTCTGAACTTTCTACTTTAACATATGCTTTCTCTAGGAAGTATAACCCACTTTCAACCGCCACTGATCAGGAGCCTCTTATAGTCTCCATCTTAACAAATCAGGTCATGAATAACAAGGTCATCTTCTCAGGTTCAGTCCCTAGGCACAACCAAGGTTACTGGGTTTTTTTAAACACTTCAAATGGAAAAAACTGAGGTCTAATTTAGTTCAATACAAACCCAGTTTGATATAAGTGAGAAAAAACCCAGTGAAAATTAGTCTAAATTCTCAGAGGAGAAGAGAAATTGTAATTTTCATCTTACTATAACATTCAGAGATGACGGCATTTATCCAGGTTGTAGAAGACCCTATTTCACGCCTATTTTCTGTATTAATCAGAAGAACAGATCTATACCACAGTCCCTCACTTCACAGTTGAACAAGTTAATCAGTACACCGTAGGATATTCTGAGAAATGTTTCCCTCATCCCTGCTGGTTGGAACCATTGTACCAAGGTAGATAATTACGTATTATAAACTACTTATAACCGAGAACAAGAATGGAAGAACAAGGATGCCTGGTGGCAAGGGGTCCTGGGGCAGTGGGTGGTATGAATTCAGTCGTCTTGGAGGAAAGGTTTGCACTTGAGCATCCCGACATTCTAAATTAATTTGCAAGCCTCAGAGCTGCCAATCTAATAGAGAATATAGATCTAGCAGTGACATGTTTTACTTTCATACTTGACCCGACTTGACAGACTCCACCCGGATTCACAGGTTGTAGTTTGAGAAAAAGCAAAACCACAGTTTTTATTTTATAGCTTGCTCCATGAAAAAAGAGTCACCCTTCTCCACTGGACAGGTACTAACGCTTCACATCCAGAAATCCTCATTCCCATTTCTAGCTCACAGCTGGTTTATTGGGCCTGCCTTGCACCTCTGGCGTCCTGCTATTCTGGAACTTCTGCCCCGAGATTAGCACGGTGAAAATTGGGCACGCCTGCAGGGTATAACGCTCCAGTGTTTGTGCACAGAACTGCTGGTTTATCAGTAAAGCTGCTCTGAGAGGGATTATTGGAGAGTCATCTTAGCGCCTCCCAGTCTGTCTTTACTTTTTCCTTTTTTGTGCTGTATTCGCCTCACATCTGTCTGCAGCTTGCTATTTCTCTCCTTATAGCTACCCGTTTACATACTCTTTACCATAACCAATTCCTGATCTGTGGGCTGTTTAAACTCCCATGAATAAACATAGTTATTGCAACTTGCCAGGCACTGTGACTGGGAAAAGGCCTGGCTCTCAGAGGTCCCAGATGTACTACCTACTCTCTTACACTCTCTTTTATTAAGATAGGCTCTTTTATTAATATGGAACTTCCTATGGAATTATCATGTAATTATCAGGTATAATGTTATCATGTACAATGTTGTTTTATAGATCAACCTGCTTAGACAACACACAAATCACGCTGCAACATGCTATGGCAACACCACCATGCAAAATATAGGGGTTTTTGTTTCAAACATTGGGATTGTTTCCTTTGTGGCTGTTCATTTACTTTGTAGTGTCCTTTACTGACTTTGTCCCATTGAATCCAAATTTCTTCCTGATTACAGTGGATTCAAAGCATATTACAGGAAGCCTTTACCTATAAGAAAGTAGTTAAAGAATTACAGTTTTGTTTTAACATGTGAGATACTCCCACAGCCTCACAAAACTTTCTTCTTTCACTGCATTTGTTTCTTTTTTTTTGATTACTAGAAAGTGTATCTATATATTTTAAATACTTGAGGAAATACTCTTGAGCCTCATTATACGGGAGGCAGTTTCTGAGAACTGCTTCTCCTTCCCTAGAAACTAAAAAACAAAAACCATGATCTTTGCTGTAAGCTCTCATGTTTTTCATTTCAACGCACACAGCTCCATTAACCAGGTCACAGAAAAAGCCACGAACGCACACACACATACAGAGCAGCGTCACCTGCACAATTCAACAGACAATGCAGACAAACTTGAGTATAATCCAAGATCTTTCTACCTCTTTTCATAACAGGTTAGTGCTCGCCCTCAGTGTTGGTGTACAGTTTTTATGGCATGGGAAAATAGGGATGTTTCTGCCCTACAAAAATAAATGCGTTGAATGCTTTAGTTTGAACTTTCACAATGTTAAAAAAAATCCAAAGAAACTGGATAAGTAAAAAGAATCCCGCATATCAGGAAATCAGTGGATCTTTTGGCAGGTGGCAAGAGAATGCCCAGAGCAAATTTACCAGCTTTCATTTTTTTACCTTTGTGAAATATCTTTTGAAAATTATATATTAAAAAAAAAATCAGTTCTTGTAGTCCATTATCAAAATGAAATCCCAATCAAACCCTTGTGCATCATCAGCATGAATTCTTTGGTCCTGAAGAAGCTGTGCTAGACATTAAGGAAGATGGGAAATTATTATTGTTTATTTTTTCCTGTGCCCAATTAAAAAAAATGGGACAAACTCTTTTTTAATAAAATAAAAAGGAGACAGGAAGGAAATCCAATGCATTCAAACTGTGTCAGAGCTAGTATTTTGGGAGGCACCAATAAAAGGAACAACATCAAGCAGGTTTTCACAGATTCTTTACTACAATTAAAAAGAAAAAAAAAAAAAAAAGAGTGAATAATTTCATGCTTCCTAATGCAAAAAGCATGGCTCCCAAAGGTCCATTCCTCCATGTGTGACTATTGAGGTCAGTGGGAAAGGGTCTAGGGAGAAGGGGTTGTAATGAAAGCACATTACAAAGCTGTCATTCCTAGGAAAATTCACAAACTGTGATAAATACACTTTTAACTGTCAGGTTAGAGAAGCAAAAAGGGAAAAGTAGGGATCAGTGAGGGGGAGGGGAGAAGGATGTCCCATCAGGTTTACTAATCTTCCGAGGCAACAAACTTACCACGTTGCGTGTGAATTTCTCAAAAGATCTTCGACGATCCAGAGTGTTTTCCAACTTAAATTTAAAATAAAAAAAAAGGAAACAAAAAGAAAAAGGAAGGGAAAAAGAAAAGCAAGAAAAAATGGAGTAGAAAAGAAGGATTGATGAAACAATGGACTGCAAAACAAAGTTTGTATAAATCAGGAAGCAAACACAGGTCTGAAGCTGTAATGGGACTCTGCAAAACAGGGGATGGCCAAAGCAGATATAGTACTCGACAAAAATCATTTTTCATGGGGATCAAACCGGTTTGATTTAAAAGAAAAACTGAAAATAAAAGGAAATAATGAAGTGCACATCTTGTGTTAATGAACTGACATTCACAAACTTAAGGACTTCACACGGACAGTTGTAGCTTTCTGGTATTTTCAACATCTCTCTCTATATTGGATCTTCAGAAATCAATGTTTGAACAAAAAACAAAATCACACAGTACTTTCATATAATTTTAGGTTGTCATTATAAACAGTAGAATGCTACGGTGTTAATAACTACCTTGTCCCGGTAACGATCGGGGCCCTGATTTTGCAGGCACAGGGCTCCCAGCTGATTCTAGGAGATCACTATTTAGAGCCCACTAACAAAATTATTTATCATTATAGAGATCTGCATTGCACAAGCTGCTCCACATACTCTGGGCTGTGTCTATTCAGAACTCATTCCGTAATCTGGACTTTTCTAAGCAAATATTACATACCAAGACATGAGCCTCTTTTTGCAGAAGTGTGACATGATCAGTCTTTCAAGGCAGATTCCTAACCTACTCAAAACTATTCATGTAATAATAGGGAAAGAAACAGAATTAGGAAGCCCCTATATTTATAGTTGAAATTAGAAGTTATTCAGACAAATAAGATATTGTTTCTAAACACATTCTGTAGCTTTTATAGGTGGAATAAAGAGAACAACAATTATTACATAAGCAAACTTGCAAACATGAAAGACTATTCTTCTGGGATTTCATTTTATTTTTTTAATGTATTTGTAAAGCACTTTGCAATTTAAGGTGCTTCATAACAGAGAAAACAGTACAATATGGGATGTAAAAATAAAAATAAGTTTTGCTAGATTAACTTATTGAAACATGCCCGCATGCAGGATATATACACATATATGTATATTGAACTCCTGTGTGTATGTGACCCTCCAAACACGCCAAGCTGGTCACCTACCAGATATCCAGTTGCACTGGCACAGGGGAGAGAAGACTGAGTATTGTTGCAAACATAACCACCGCTTTGCACAGTGGCAAGACAAAGGCAAGATGGACCAATACCTTTTTCTTGGCCTGTAGCAGCTCCTGGTAGGCACTGGATCGTATAAAACGAGGATAAGAATCACTTTTCATCAGTTTGTAAATGTGCTCCTGAAAGGAAAAGAAGGAGCTGTTACTTCCATAAAAGAAGATGTAAGTAAAATGGGAGGCAGTCGTATATGTTTTAGTTGTGGAATGTATACCAGCTAGCACTATTTTGAATAGGAAGTCTTATGGATTAGTAGGTCGCAGTTCTGAAGCTAAGGGTGAGTTGCTTCTACTCTTAAAGCAGAAATCCCACCTATTTCTTATGTATAAAGAACACAACGCATCTTTCTTTAATTTATAGTCCCTATTTCCACTACAGAATTATTTTTCTAAGCATTTACAACTGAATCCTAGCTTAAGGCCCAGTTTCAAACCTCCCTTACATTAGTCAGTTTAGCTAAGTGACTAAATCAGGAGTTGTGGATCCTTCCTCATCAGATTTTCTGAATTAGTTTCTGGAGGTGCTTTTCTGACTTCATAGGCTGGAAAAAGGTACTAGGTTTCTAATTCAGCACTACAAATAAGTGCTTAAGTTAGGGAGGATATCCCCTGGCTACTCTTGAAAACATCCTTTGACAGATGTTTATTCTGCTATCTAGCTGACAATATAAAAAGAAAAATACATATGGAAATTGAAAAACTGTTCCAGGCTTATCTAATTTCCAAGACATTTATTCTTCGAGGCATATGAAAATTTGGAAACCCTTATCCAGAAAACAAATGACACAGGCAGTTTATAGAGCTTTTCTTTTTGGAGCATTCTCATTTCTGCAAAATATGAAAACCTAAAAATCTATGATGTAGGACACTTTATAATTCTGGTTCTAGTTATAATGTTAGGAAAGGGATTTGTAGAAAAAGAAATCACAACAGAAAATACTCTCCAAAAAAATATTTTTAAAAAACCCACTGAATTGTGTTAGCTATTTTTGTTTTATTTTCTACTCGAACCCTACCTTTTACTATAGGAACCTTGTAGCACAGCAATCAGGAAACAGCAAACAAACTGTTTGTCAGCCTGGTACTGCATAAAATTAGTGAATAGAAAAAAAAACCCCACCTTGCTTGAAAATTCTGGCAAGGTAAAATTAAACCTGATTTTTAATTTTTGTTGTATTAGAAACTCTAGAGAATGATTCTAAGTGCCTTTCGTTGTATTTCTTGCACTAAGCAGAGAAATTCTCGTGTATATTCAGAACTTAGGCTGGTTTATTTGGGGAGATTTTGTTCCACTCAGTTTCTATGAAAGCAGCCAATGCAGCCAACAGAGAGCAGAAAGGACTCTGCTCCTGTTGTACATATCAATGGTGATGGGCATTAAAATGTTATTTCTGTGTAAAAACCAAGCCTGTAAAAGCAAGAATAAATTAGGCTGTATTAGTACTGTTAATATACATAGTAGTCAGGAATTGAGGCTGGATGTTATTTAGCACAATCGGTCTATTTTTACTTATGTATCACTCTCATTTGACGTGGAGTTCTGTGGTGCCATCTTTCAAGTCCAGAAATGCTTTTCAAAACATTTTTAACCACAATTAAATGACCAGCCAACTGCCAGAATGACTTGGAAGTGGTCTCTTTCCCAACTGGCAGGCCATAAAGAGCCCGTTGCAGAGGCAGAGCCCTACTCCTGACAAAACCCGGCCACTTCAGGTGGGGCGCTCTGTAAAGGTCCTAAAACTTCAAGTCAGAACACGGCAGGTACAGTCTGCCCCCTTTTCCCAGAGAAATGGAGGCTTCCAGGTTCAAGCTGTATGCTGAACGGGATCAAATAACCAGAGGTCTAACAGGAGGAAAAGTCCTGCTTGCATAAAGACTGAATACTCCACATCTTCCATAAATGAAGGGAAAAAAAAAAAAAAAGAGAAGAGAGATCTGGAAGTAAAATGATGTTGAAATTTTACACCTATTTTTACAAAAAAAAAATTGGATACTGGCAAGGAATTTAATTGTCCTTTACTGACTCAACTGCAAAGACATATTTTTAAAAAATCTTTAATCTTGCTAGATTGTTTATTTGTGTAACTTATGTCTTTGCTATACACTGCATTCCTAAATCTCCAGGGGGTCAGCAGATGCAAGCAAAAACTGTGGGTTTGGCTTAATGCAGAGTACTTCAAAACAGTGGGTTTGATATAGTGTCTAATGAAAACTTTATTGTTGCATCATAGGTTGCTATTCTCTTAACAGCACAATGAAAAGATGGTAGAATTATTCCCCCTCCTATTTAGGGCAGAGGCACTTTCCCAAAAAGTAGAAAGCCCCGATTCCATTCCCTTCTCTCCTTTGTGGGACTTGCAGCAGCATCTCCTGACTCCCAAGATGATGACCTAATAATCAAGCTGTAGGAAATTCTGCAGGGATGTGATCTCAATCTCTCCTTTTGACACTGTTTCACTTTGCATTAATAATTAAATTTTCATCGCTGGGCTGCTGATGGAAAAGGGAGGATGGTACTGGTTCTACTTTTACTGTGAATCCAATTCTTTTATATTGCTTTTCTCAGAAGTCTGCAAAGATGAAATTTTAACTTATAAGTCACATGAAGTGTCGCATTTAATACAGAAGTACTTGTTTTTCCTTCTGAGGAAAACCAAGATTTGTATTTACCGTTTTGTTTTTTTCAACTTTTACTTCCAATCTCAAAAATATAAGTATTTTCACAAATCTAGCTCTGGTCAAAAGTATCTTCTGATGATGGTATTCAAATTGTGACTAAATCAGACCCCCAAAAGCCAAATAAGACATTTACAGACTGTTCTTTACCGCTGTAATATTGATTGTTGAAGAGCATATCCTTAGGATCTTTGCCCAATGTTCTGTAGATAGTAGTTTAATACGGTATAGAATATACAACATCTGTGAAATATGATACTTCTGCACAAGCTGTTACAAAATGTTATTTCTCACATGGGTCATATTCTTTTCATGATGGGAACCTATGACTCCTATAAATGATAACAGCACTTTTGGACATGCATTGAGAGAACAGACATTGAGCCAGTATCAAGGGAAGTCTTTCAGAGACAGATCTTGAGAACTAGAAATCAACGTGGGGGGGAGGGGGGGTGAAGCTTTTCTCTTAATGTAACTGAATAGGAAACTTAAGAAAACAGGAAGATGAAAGTACCACTTTCACTGCACTATATGCTTGCTCTATTTGAAGCCTACTTGAAGACTCTATACCAGGCACAGAAGTTTCATTAAGAGCTTTAGTAATTCATAGGCATCATGAAAGAATGTTACCTATTTTCATTGCCGAAATGGCATTTTAGGAAACAGAGCATTACCATTTAAGTCCCAAATATATCTTATTTTATGCATATAGATTTCACTAGCCAATATTCTGCTTCAAATGTCCCTAAACAGAATTGCGAACTGACCTGAGCATCTTCAAATGTGTATCTTCCAGGGTCCTTTACATTCTGCGTGGTTTTGTCATAACTTTTTGAATCTAGATTGATAGCGCTGGGTGCACCTGGAGCAAGAAATTCTTGCCAAATTTCTTGGACGCGAGCAGGAACTTCACGGATAGGCCTCTTCTTCAGGTCTTCTACTGCTAACCAGAACCTATGGCATAACATAGCACCTTGACCTCCAATTCAGTATAGTCATTAATGAAGTGCTCACACTCTTCTTTGCTCTTTAAAAAAAATGAAGTAACTGAAGTTTTCATCTAAAACATGCTAAAATAAGAAAAATCAGTGATTTTGTGTTGGGATCAGCATTCTGATATACTGTCTCAGGCAATCAATCCACCTTAAGAAGCAATTATTACAAGCCTTTTCACGAGACGGATAGAAAATCCTTCATTATTTATGTATGGGTAACTTGCTTACAGGAAGGTTTCCATTTAACTGGAATTACACTGAGATTCCATTTCACCTGAACCACAAGGGCTTGTATTGCTTATAAACCTCTTGCTTTTTGACATTCCTTCAAAAGCCAATAAGAACTTATGTTCTTGCTATCTACATGAATCTCTCTGAGTCCTGCTAAACTGTGTAACTGTAATTTTGTTACTATAACTCCACAAATGATGCATAAACTGGAAAAGCATTTGTTTTGCTCGCTATAATCTCTTTCTTCAGTATTGCATTTCTATGCATATTTTTACTAAAATGCTGAATGGAAGTACCCATTCTCTCTTTTCTGCTGCTGAGCAACTCAACATCAGGCAGCCACATACAGTGCAGGCCAGTTCATTGTATGCTTCTCACTCAGTCTGGAGCAGGATCACTAAAAAGGTCTTGAGCACTTTGTGATCACAGCTAGCTAGCTATAAGCTTTGATAATCACTTTTCATTTGCTATTATGGTTGTTTTATCATTATTTCTTCTATGGGTGTTCAGACTCTCTCACTGCACAAAATCATTCTAAATTAACCTAGGATCCCATGCTTAGACATGGTGCAGACCACTTAGTTCCCCTCCCCGCCCCCCCCCCGCCCCGAGAGCTCAACTAAAGTTTGACTTTGTTAAAAGTGCAATATATACCATCACAACTTTTCATTATTGTTTTGACACAGCTGATCCTATGAAACAGATAAGCTGAACCTTGAAGTGAGTTAACTGTGAAATAAGTTGGATTTTACAAGGCTGACAAATAATTTGGTGCAGCTTTAAAATGTGGTTCCACCCTGCTTACACTGTGAGATCAAACTGAGTTCTCTTAGCTTAGTTAAACAGGGATGGGATAGGGGGGAGTAATAGTGGAACTATACTCAGCCCCCCCCAAGAAAACAAAACGGTAACACCCTCAATCCAAATTCTAATATAGTTATTGCAACAACCCTTAAAAGAGGATAGTAAAGCATAGTAAAGCATACAGTATTTCTCCTATAAGACATTCTTCACTTGAGATGATTTACCTTCCAGGAAGCAATTAGTCCTTCATAGTCCTGTTTTGAAACTCCTTTGTAGCACAGATGGACGGAGCTCATGCTCATTGCTTACAAGCCCTTATGGTCAGCTTCACTCTACTGAGATGACTATTTCGATTTCCATAGTATCTACGCACAATTTTTCTGTCTATTGATCCCTTAAGATTCTCCAAGAGACACAGAAGTAATATTGTCCCAGTTTGCCAAATATATGAATAATGTAATAATGTACAGTGGTTTCTCCAAGGTCACAAAGGGAGTCTGTGCCAACAGAAGAACTTCAGTTTCAAAAATTCTGGGTAGCATCACTTATCTCTATGAACTGCAATGTGAATTGAACATAGATCTGCACAGAGCCTGGGGACATATCCTGAGAATCTGATGGCAATGCAGTAAGAATAGAGGCCTCATAACTCAAGTTTAAAAACTGCACAGCTCACAAACTCTCATTCAGTTCACTCTCTCAAATTTGGGCAACCGACTTTGGTTTCCTTAAACTGCTTTTGATATTTGCATTTAAAAGTGTATATCCTGCAGTGCTAACCCCTTCAAATGCATCTTCTGGGACTGACTGATTACTCATGTGTATTGAAGTCAGGTAAAGAATAGAAAAATGCAAGGGAAGAATGTTCTTTGTAAACACACATTTTCTATCACCCTGCAGACATCCTGAGGATCTAGCTCAAAGCTGTCACATTCTTGTTTGTTCCATTATATCACTGCCAATACTTTTGGAAGTCACCACAAACATGCCTTAGGATACTACTTTCTTTTGCAAGTAAACTGTTTCCATATAGTAGGTTATACTCAATTATGGGGAAATAAATGGGAGATAAATTTAACTTCTTTGAGGAAACATTCAGCTTCCAGCATAAAATAGGCAGGTTGTATAGACACATCCTTACAGGTTGAATACCAGCTCTTTGATAGATTAATTTTATTTTACCCTTCTAACATTAGCATTCAAAAATCCTATTGAAAATGTGAGGTTCTAAATATAGAAACCTCTGTAAAAGTGGGAAGAAAATGCTGATTTCTGCAGTATGTTATGTCTAGGGTGCTTACTTCACAGCCAACACACATTTTAACATTTTAATCTACTTACTGATCTTTCAAGAAAAAATGCCTGCCCTCCTCCCACAGAGAGTTAAAGTCAAATATGCAAAGTTAGGAAATGCCAAAAATAAGGCTGCCACCTCTTGCATTTTCAAAAATAACTTCTCCAAATATCCCATGGCAACCAATAGCACAGAAGAAGTTGAAATGGAGCCTGCAAGACCTCAGCACAGGTCTGCAAGACCTCAAATCAAAAGAGCTCCCTGTCTCCTTTTAGAGCTCTCTGCCTCATGAGCTGTGACCAGAACAAGGGAAGACTCCTGTAGCAAACAGCACACAGTGTGCAACAGTAAATATGTACAAGGGCAGGAGAGGGGAGAGGGGGAACTCAGCTGCATTTTCTGGACAATGATATACACAGATATACTTAGTGCTATTTCGTGGAAGGAACTACAGCTCAGTCTCTCTGCCCTTGGATGAAACTCTGTATCTCCTGTTGGTGGATGTTTGCTTTTGCCATGATGGAGACCCTCTCTTAAAGATGCTCAGTACCATTTGAACAGAGACCTGAGTAGCCGGGTGTAAATCCCGCTGCTGTCTTCTGTCCCAGCATTTGGGCTGCCACATGCTGGGTCACACACCAGACGTATAGCTGAGTGAGAGTGTATAGCCGTACATCCAGACACATGACATTGTAAGACGTGTTGCAAGACATCTGGGGATTATATCCTCCAGCTGGATTACTTTCAAAGTAAGGGTGGCCTTGCCAGATAAATAGCACAGCTGCAACATGGCTTCTGTCCTATTAACTGACCTAAATGTCAGATGCAGCCATTAGCAGATCCCACATGAAGCTGATCAGTTAAATTTAGGACATAGGAACATGGAGTGAGAGAAAGGCTGCAGTGATTCTCCACAAAATGTGTGAGGTTTAGGCAGAGTGTGGAGGTAGTGAAGTGGGAAGTACGTGGGCTTTGCACCCAGTGCATATGACACAACTGTCGGAGGACAGACCTTTCAGCATTTTCAGCAAAAGCAAAAGAAAACCTTAACAAACTCCACGGAGAAAATCAGCTAAAGTTTTTCTAGGGGCAGGAAAGACTACTCTCTGATTCCTAGAGTTCACCTTCTTGCCAAGTACAACTTCAAGCTTCAAGACATAGTAGTGCTGAGGTCTTCAAGAAAATGACAGTGAAAACCATTAAGTCTTGCAACCAGTTCCTTCTCACCTGATCTGCAGAAATGGCAACGTTGCTGGGACTTGGAGTCTGAATGCTTGAGTCTGAATGAGAAATAAAGCCCAGGCAATTTCAGCCTTGAGGATTAAATTTTGGTCAAGTTATTAGCACGAAAACAGGGTCTCATAATCAACAGTGTGAAGGATAAACATTACCAGTGCCCATACTGTGTGGGAAAGTGTCATTACCAACACTTCTGTTCAGACTTGCAGGACAGACATCAAGGACAGTTAATCAATCTTCATGCTTTGTAACATGCAGAACTCTCTCGCCCACCATCAGTGAAGACAGAAATGTCTTGCATTTAAAGTCAACAGGAGTGGTGATCAGTAATAAAGAGCAAAAAAGTGAAACAGGCTGGATTAAAAAGAAAACTTAACCTCTTGCACCTTTCTCCCTCTTCTCTAGTAAAAGTACTGTTATGGTGTTATTAAAAGAATAATCAGAACACTGAAGTAAGTTAAACATAAAATTAAGCACTATGACTGAAACAGTTTGTAGGCAACACTGCAAATTTTTAGTAGTGTATATGTGGGTTGTTTTTTTTTTTTTCTACAGCACATAATTGAAGCCTCTATCTCCAATACAGAACATTTCTACAATGACTTAAATGGATGAGTCCAAAATAAACATCTCACAAAATCTCAGCTTGCAGGGGGGTGGTCAGAGAAAATTTATCGAGAGGAAACATCTGAATCTAGGTAACTCCTCAATCCCTCTCTTCTTTTTCTGGACAACCAGAACTCAAAGCCCCTTTTCCCTATTTACTCACACATTATGGAAGCTAATAAATGAGGATCAAAGGAAAGGGCAAGGGGTCCAGCGGCTTTTCCTTCTGTGCATCATGGAAGATGTCCTGTCACCACTCTCCCTTCACTATCTGAGGAGGCTTTTGCAATCTTAGCACTGCCTTGGAGCTCACACCTACTGCAATACTGCATACTGACTTGGACAGGCTTTCAGATTGGCAGGCCTGAAACCATTTAGATCTTTACAGGCTGCAATTTCTACAGAACAACCACTTGGGAGCAAACGTACAGTCAGCATATGAATATTAACTTTCCAAAGAATTCTGCAGCACTACAGACAAAGGAAGAATATGGAGAGGAATAGGGTTTTTCCACAGGGATGAAAGAAATTAGGTCTCCAGGTGCCACATTGCAGTAAGATTCATTTCACTATCTCACTCTCTTTGAAAAGTCTTTTTTCAGTGCTTGGACAGCCTTGTGACCAAGCTCAGTAGTGTTGGATCACGCTCAAACTTAAGTCTTGTGAATTTTAAACAACGGTCACCATTTTTGTAATAGGCAGTGGGACTTTTATAAATCTATTATCCAAATCATATGTTAGTTTAGCTATTTGTTCTGTGTAGTGAGCAGCATGCAAAGTGATCCCTCCAAAAAATCTGCATGGTAACAAGAGATTACAAGTCATAGCCTGCATTAGGTGACTGCAGAATCCAACCTGTGTGTTAGCAAACAGCAATCACACTGTAATGAAGCTACCACACTGACAGAACTGCTTAGACAGTTTTGTTCCTTTGCTATGCTTTACAACACCCCTTTAGAGAGTGAAATACTATTAATCCCAATTTACAGGCAAAGAAAAAAAGCACAGACGTAGAGAGTAAGAAGGTGAAACCTGGTTGCATTCCTAATTATTGCACAGTTCTTAGTTTTAACTTGTGGCTCCAGTTTCTTCATCCCTGTTCTGTTTCTTAAAACAGGATCTATATTCACTAAGAATGAGATTCTCAGCCAGCTTACACACTCTCAGTCCAAGTTAATGAAACAGTAACACTGGGACTTCTAGCTACATAAGATAATCACACTTGAATAGAAAAGCTGTATCTAGTAGACTTATCATTTCACATTTCTTTCACGAAAGCGAGGTATGAGGCTTCTAATCTACTCATACTGAATCTCTCTGTAGTGTCTGCAGTCCTCTGCTGTATCCTGTGTACTGCACTTGGTAGCTTGAACCCAGGGTCCCAGCTGTCTATCCCACTGTAGGTTTGATGGTGCTTGTTGTAAATTTTATCATGATTGGATCTGTAAAAGTAGAAGAGCCAGCTACTGACTTGAGTTCACTTTGTTGCAGTGGGAAGATGTGGATGGAAATAAAGCTTTTTCTCAATGTGGCTGTCAAATCCAAAAAACCGCCCCAAACAACCAAATTGCCACAGTGGGGTTAACAAGTGAGCAAAGAAATTGGTGGTCTTTTAAATTTAAGGTTTATTCAGCAGTAATGCTTTTCATTTCTGTTACTGAGGTCTATAACATTTTGACTCCCCTACACAACAAGCTTTACAAATTCATGCTTTCTCACCTGACTTTACTGTGTAAGCCTAACGGTAGATTAATTTCCCCACAGTTTGAGAATTCATAAACATAATTCTGAGCTTGTGAGACAGTTTTCCTTCAGTTAATCATCACAGAAAGCACCTTTTCAGTGCAAGTTTGATCCCCTGCCTGATCCTTCCCAGGGACAGCCTTTAAGCTCATATTCACCGTTGCTCAGATACTCCTTTTTATAATGCCAATATAAGAATTCTAGAGAGAGAGACAGAAGAGTAGATGGCATGTCAAGGAATCAGCTCTGAACAAATTTCTCTAGGGAATTTTTCTGGATCAGTCACTTGCAGTTTTCCTGTGGTTAGTGTTGTAAACAGGATTAGAAGAAAGAGCTAGGGATTATGCAGGTAACAGTCTGGTTGGCAGAGAGACAAATTCATCACAGAAAAGCATAGAAACTGCAGCACACACTGGGCTGGCTAGGTTCATGTTTGAACAGCTGCTCTGCATAAGGAATTACTAGGATGCTTTTTAAATAAAAAAAAATTACCTTTCCTTTTCTTGGTATTATTCTGATTTTTAAAATTTAATTTTACCACTTCGATTTTTTAATTAAAAAAAAAAAAAATCTGTATCTGTCACTAATGAAGTTATCAATATACACACACAGGTCAGGCCACATTTCCCTGGGAGTAAAGGCAAACAAATCAGTTGGAAAATATCATAAGGTCTAGAGTATTTAATATACATTTGTGATGCAAAATTCAATGTTTGAATATGAACATGGTCAGCAACTTAGAGAAGTCCATCTCCAATTATTCTGCTGACAAACTTAAATTAACAACAAGGAGGTCTGTGCAACTACTCAGCATTTATGAATCAACACCACCTGTAAGATTCTACACAAATGTAACACTAATATGAATGGCTATGCTGCACCACTTCGGAGTGAGAACTGGCATAGAAAAAAGTAGTTTAGGATTTTTCTGAGTTTTAGAATGTGTGCAGATAGGATTTTATACTCCTTATGCTATTGGTGAATGGGAAGTTAATACAGATGACATCTGACAAGAAGGTGGAATAAAGAGAAAAATATATTGTACATGCTTTTGCACTAGTTTGACTTATCTATAGACAGGCTGTTATCAATCCCTCTGAAATAATTCTTACCAAAATACGACTTCCTTAGAATAGCGACAACAAAACATGTTATTAGCCAATGGATGGACTATCATTTTTTAAAATCAAATAATTGTTCTCCCTCACTTCAAAGTAATTCTGTATATATACAGAATTTCTTTTTTAAAGTTTATTTGAGCTTCATATACTAGCAGCATCTTTCCATTTTGCAATTAGTGAGGAATTTGAGAGCTAGCTGTCACACTACTTCTGCTGTGTCAGATCCACGAGTACTAGAATCTTAGTGAAGACTTTCAAAAGACCAGTGATCCCCAGAAACCTGACCAACAGCAAATTTTACTTTTAAATCCCTTATTTATTTTTAAACAAATTCTCTTTTTTAATTTTACTGTTCTCATCATATTGGACTTAAAATATACTGAACAGGCTTTGAATGGCTCAATGTTTTAAACCTGTTTAATAAAATGACCTGAGAGAAAAGCTCTTACATGGGTAGTTTGACCAAAAGTTGGACGTGAATGGGAAAATATGCTTCATGTGAGTCTCTGCTAACTATATCAATCTTTCCCTCAGCCTGAATATGGGAGCAGGCAGCAATCTGCATGAATGGATTCTGAAAGGTAAGACACAGAAAAATTTTTGAAGGGGTCAAAAAATGAAAAGAATCAGACAAAAAAAAACCCCTTAATGTAGCTTAGAAGCTATTAAAAAATAAAGCCCCTCTCACTTACCTTAAATTTTCTGAACTGAATTCTGACTCCAGGAATTTGAGAAACTGCTCTCTTCCCACAGGGTCTTTCAAAGCTTCATCCATGCCAAATCCCCATCGTTTCACCCTCTGCTGTCCTGGCTCTTTGCTACAGAAGAAAAAATAATAGAATTTACAATCAGCAATAGTCAGTATTCTAATACTCTGTGTTCATAATTTAAACTAAGTCCTAAAGTTCAACCACAGATTTCTCACCTTCCAGATTGCTCACATCTGTGCAATGTTCAAAGATGAGCAACCAGGCTGTTAGTATTTACACAGGATGGAGGTAATACGCATGCATTTACACAGAAGAATAAGGACTTCCAACTAGGAAATGTTAAATTTTAAAAGGTGTCTTTTTTCCTTACACCAGAACCCTGGAAACTGGTAACTGTAACTTTATTTACACAGACTTATTAATCCATAGTTCTTCCCATCCTGCGAAACAGTAAAGCTCGAAAGACCAAAAGGATGCTGCATTGCCCTTCTGCTTCAGTATTTTCCTGCAATACCTCTGTCTGAAATCTTCATGCTTCAAGAAAAGCCTGTTATACCACCTTACCCCAAAAGAAGAAATAAAATTATATACCTTGCCTCCAGTTCCCAGAAAGTGGTGTCATCTGATATCCAAGGGTTTGAGGGATCAGGGGGCACAAGAAAAGGATCATATTCCAAATACTGCTCTGTATAAGCTAATAGACTAGGAAAACAAAAGCATCAAACATTGTCATGTCAGGAGGTGAGGAAACCTGATCAAGTTACCCCAGTTAACAAGTTACCTTGCGTCAACTGAACCATGGTAACTGGGTGTGCACACACTCAGAAGTCAGCTATAAGCTCAGGCTAAAATAGATTTGCTCAAGCCTTTTAAAAGTGGACCCCTGAAGAAGGAGAGGTGGCTCAGGTCTTACCAAGAGCTGAGATAAAATAAACTACAAACTTCCCTAATACTTCCACATAGCTCCTTTTAGGGCTCCTTTAAGCACTAATAAATTAAATCAAGCAACCTCTTTCATGCATGTTTGCTTTCATAAAGGATCATGTTTTATACCCCTATGGTTTTAATTATCAGTTCCTTTAAAATCTGTTTTAAAACACTGCATGCTATTCAGTTCATATTTATTGGCCTTGCAGCTGCTGGGATTCCTTTTTTCCTCTTTTAAATACAGTTAACATTTATATTATTTCCTAATCAAATGGCACTACTCCCAAGTTTATTGCTTTCCAAAAAGCCCAATTTTTTTTCCAAATTCTTCAGTATTTATGAATCGGTCTGACTCAGCTGAATGCGCTAAAAACTTTGCTTGTGTTCTGGTAATTTACATCTCCCATGCCTTTATTCCCAGTTTCCAAGTTTCCTTTTGCCTCATAATTATTGAAAAATTATTGACAAGTGAGGACAAATATTCTCCCTTTTCATTTCTATTTATATTATATTTAGTCTGTATTCCATTTTTACTGTTCAGCAAACATAAATTCTTAACCTGTTCTCTTTATAAATATATATTTATATGTGTTTGTATGTGTATGCATACATACGCATCTATAAGTAGACATACATGCACAAACATATATGAGAGGATGAAGAACCATTTGTATTTGGCTTAAATTCCTTTACTAAGTCTTACGTGGCTCAATTTTCTGCAATTTTCAGTATCTCTGTATTTGATGTGTTAGATGGAACATTCCTTTTCTCTGCCTCTTCTCTACCTAAGCTGTAGTTTGTCTTTCTGAGGGACTTTTTGTTTTATTTGCTTTCTAGCCCCTTCCTGACAAATTTTGGTCTTATTTGGAGACAGATTCCTACTAGTATTACATCCTCTGACCCAAAGTAAGCTAAGACTCACTTTGTTCAAGCACTGACCTCCTCATCCAGCCAGCTCTGCCGATCAGTTCCCTTGCTTTGTCAGTGATTGCCCTTTTGAAATATCAAAACAGTAACCCCAGACCTATTTCCAGTTAGCCTCCCTGCCAATGCAAGGTGAAACTTGAGACCACTTGGTCAGAGGCTCTTTCAGTGACTCTTGGGTTTATCAGAAATGTATCATGGAATATCTGAGCCATCTTTCATCAATAAAAGAACTTCATACCTCCCACTTAAAGTAAACTCTCATTAGTTATTTCTATGACACCTGAGCTCCCTTGTCTCTCTTTCTTTGAAGCTATTTCATACTGACATTTTCCCAATAGTTATCAGTCTAATTGAAAAACCAGAAGATGTGACAATATACTTACCTGTCTGCAACTTTTGACATTTTTAATCTATGTCTGTCTAATTGCACTTGCCAGTGCTTAATCTGCAAAAAAAGAAGGCAAAGAATGTTATAAATAATTCATTGCTTGACTATTCCCATAACTTTTTTATTAGGGCTGTAATTTAACTTTAATTTATCCTAGGGCACAGAAGAGAAATATATCTGAGTTAAAACAACATTTCACCAATGTAGTTCCAAAATAAATGGAATTTTCTGTAAAAGAGAAAAGATCATACGGAGACAAAAAAAGGATCCAATATAACATTTTCCCTAGCGGTTCATCAACAGAAATCCAATTAGCCTTTTTTTAGATTTTTGAAGAGAACTACTAATTCTTCAGACAGTTACCTTCTCCCAGTTCTAACACCTCAGGAAAGATTAATGAAGCGTGAACAGTAGATAAATGTGTGAACCCATACGTGCATACACGGAAGGTAAGTATACCCCCAAACCTGGAATCAGTGTTGAAAGGAAGAGCGAGCTGTCTACTGCTAAAGGAGCTGATGGGCTTAGCTATGGAAAGAACCCACTAACTGGCCTGCTGCTAACTGCCTTTAACTGTTTAATGCAAGATACAAAAATGTCAGGTTTTGTCTCATATATCCTGAAACAAGGAAAAGGGTTACTAAACATTCGCTAGATCTGTTCTGAACATACTTCCCAGTTACAATAATTTTTGGTTTAATACCTATTTTCCTAAAAAGTTCATTTAAAAGTATGCTTTTGTAGTTATTTTTCAAACCTCTTGGTGTAGTTCATCTTCTGTGGGTGGCTTAGTCTCTGGTACTGGTGTGTGGGTAGGGCTGTGACTTCGAATGTCGTTTTGTAAGCCATAGACAGACTACGCAAAAAATATGGAACAATGATAGTTGCTTTCAGACAATGCTTTCGACACAAACCCATAGTAACTGTGATGTTTTAGTACTGTGTGCTCGAGAAGTTAGCCAAGATCATCTTTTTCAAAAGAAACTGCAAATAAACCATGCACTCAGATAAAATTGTGCTTCTATACCATGGTGTAAAACAAAGACTCCCAAAACCCCACAATTTCATAACAACATAGAACACGGGACCTATTTTTATTATGTCTCTCTATTAACAGCATAGTAAACATGGGGGATGACACTGAAAGGCAGCTATTACAGTAAGTGGAGATGACTGGTAGGAAAAGAAGAAACAGTATCCTGAAAGGTAGACTATCGCAATGGATTATTTGAATGACTCCCAAATTTGCAATTACTGCTTGGTAAATTACGCTAATCTGGACTTCATCACCATAAATAAACTAAGCTAAAACTTTCTATAAATCCACTTTCCTTTTTAAAACATATTTTTCCATGGGTTGACATGAAAATATACCTCAAAGGGACTACTTTAACGTTGGAGACAATCTACATTGTTATGATACAAAGGATTTGAAAGAAAGTGTTTTTCCAATCCATCTATACATCCCTAGAGAATTTACACTGTTCATGTCTGGATCCTAATTTAGATGAAGCTAATTTCCTCCACAATTTCTGGTCATCCATTCGGGGCATAATTGTAAACTAAAGACATCCTTTTCATTAAGACCAGCACAAGAAGAATTGCTGTTATAGTTAACACTACATTTTTAATTTATTTTTCCTTAATTACTGACAGAAACATTTTAACATTCTTTATTCAATCTACTAAACAACATGAATAAAGCACACAAAAAAGAATTTTATTTTCATATTCTCTGTGTATTTCTCCAAGGCCTTTCTTATGTGATAGCATTTACTTAGTATTAGCAAATTTGTTAATACTAATTCATTTAAGAGCTTATGAAATAATAACATATGTTCAAGTACTTGTTCTTTGCAGCTGCAAGAAAAAATTGTTTTAAGAAACTATAGAACTTCATGCTATAAATTACCTCCACCTCCTTCTTTTTGATACAAGAACAATACTTACTTTTCTTGTTTTATGTGGATTTCTCATTCTTGAAGATTTTTTTATATCCACTTCAGTAGTGTTTACACATCCAGGCTATTAAAAGAAAAAGAAAGGAAAACACAAGGATAAAATCTGTGAAGGAGCTCCATACTATTTTCATTGAGATATCCCTCTTCAGTTTGTAAGGCTAAGAAAATAAATGACTAGAGGCATATAATAACTTAAAGTCCTTTTGCAATAGTCCCTAAAACCTAAATAATATAGAGTCTAAGGAAGCATCTCAAGTGCCATTTTGTCTGGCTTATTGTAAGAGAGATTCTTTTGCCATTCAGCGTTGTTTGCTGGACCCTATGATGGTTTTTAGGACAAGTTTTACTGTATATCTTTATGCTGAAAGTACTGAAAGCAATGTACAGAGGAGCAGAAAATATCCAAATGCATATTATAAGACACACTTGCAGCACAGACAGGTACTAATTCAAATTAAATTGCTATTGGCAGCCTAACCAGAAGATTGGCAGTCTAAACAGAATGACTCTCAACACATCTGATTTGGCCTTCAAAGATTCGTTCTCACAACTGTGTAGCCTCCCAAAGGACACAAGTCCTCTAGTTTATCCTAATTCATCTTCCTTTGACACTTCCCTCTAAGTACGAACTCCCTGCAGAAATCTGTTCTTTACCCATTGCTGCAAACAACCAATAGTAAGTGTTACGCTCTCAGGTGAGTTTTACCTATTGATTTTAGAGGGATTACATTTGCCACTGGGAGCGGGAAGTACAAAATCTGCTCTCTAGCGGGAGCAGGTTTTTAGTGAAAGTAGGTTGGGTTTTTTTAATGGGAGTAGCTAGATGTAGAATTTACTTGCCAGACAACCAAGCTGGACTATCACACTAATGATACAAGCTTTGTCTTCTTATCATAATGTAAAATGCTTGATATGGCTGTAAATCTTCACAGACAAAAATTTTAAATGTTTCTTATGTAAGCAGAGCCAAGAAACAAATACATTTCATTAAACAGGCCAATGGTACTTTGCCTCTGCCTTATTTTAAATAACAGACTGATTTTTTTATCCAGTATGATTTTTAAATTAATAAATAAGTTTTTATTTTAAAGTAATACCTTAATGTGCGTTTGATCATAATACATTTGCAGTACAAACAGTTCCTTATCACTAAGAATAAAAATAGGCACTTAGAAATATTCTCAAGACTGCATCTGACATGCCTATTGAGCTAGATTTGGGAAGGCACACTTTGTGCTTGTGAACAAAAATGGTAGTTTTTTAACTCAGAATAACTTGTAACTCTCAAAGCCAATGACAGGTTGAAAAATACAAAATTCTGCATGATGGTCAATTTAAAGGCAGAAAGCAATTTCACGGGGCAGTGTACTGAGATATAAAGTTAAAAAGAAAACGATGCATCTACTTTAGGATTATGGCAGCAGCCGGCAGTGAAGACGACATGGGCTTTAACAATATCTACAGCCCTTGAATGCAGCCATTTGAATAGCAGGCACACTTACATAAGCCACGAACTGTTATTTGTTTAGTTTTCAGTTATGGTTTGTTAAAAGCATGTCCTAAAAATGGAGAGGAAAAAAAAACCAAAAGCAAAACAAAAAAGGGCATGAACCTCATGTGAAGCTTCTTATTTTCAAAGATTTCCAGTCCACCAGAGTAAATTGGTGTGAACAGATCTAGCACCTTGCCCAGGTAACTTACGTGCCAGAGCTGTGCAGATTGATGCGAGGGACACAACAAGAAATCCTGGGAGATTTTTAGGAGTGAAACAAGGGCGAAGCTTTTGCTGGTTGGAAAGAGACCCAACCCAGTACTGACCTTCTACAGCATCTGGTGGATTCTTACTGACACCTGGCTGTTTAAAACCTCTCACGCTGAAGTAAAGCTGCTGCGGCATACTTCAGCACCGGCACTCACGAGAGGCTGTGAGGGCAGAAACTGGACCGAGGTGTGACTGAAGGGAAGCCGACAGGAGAGCAGCAGCGGGAAGGTACGGGCAGGGAAGCCTCCGGAAGCTTCGGTGCAAAAGGGAAGACAGCTAAAGGGTGTATCACTACTGTGACAGCCTGGGGTGACAATAGGAGTTTACGACATATGTCACTACCACCATACAATACCGTTCTCATAATTTGATATAAATTATATCGGTGGAAGGACCTATGTAATCGGGGACACAACTCATGTTTTCTTCTCAACTGAAGAATATTTATTAAAATGATACTTGCTATGAGATGGGATTTATTGTTTCTCTGGTGCTGCCACACTTCATCTATCAATTTTTAGGAATAAATATCGAACATCTTTTCAATTAAAACAAAAACAAAAGCTTGCATTATTTGAACATTTTGCTAAAATAACTCAGAGCCTTTGTGGGAAACCTTTGCTGGACAACATTTCATTCTATTCGTATGCCCTCATTAACATAATAAGTATGTGTTTGGCTACAATTACATCCAGCTGTGTTTTCTTTTTTTGTTGCTTTTTTAACTGGACTACCATAGTTCAAATAGTGAGATGCCTGTCAGAGTGCTCTGCTGCAAGATTCCTATTTAGTGTGTAGTATATAATTTGCATACTAATACTGTAAATAGTTTTCAAACCGATTTCCTGGAAGACTTGAAACCTCTTCTATATGTGTAAATAGAATGCTTATTTCTTTCAGGACTAATATTCTGTATGAAAACAGTTCCCCCTCCACACACACAGAGGAAAGTCTTGTGACCTTGTTGAAATTATCATACAGCAAGATCATAACCAGGGTAGAATTTGTCCCTCATCTGTTTTTAAATAGCTGACTGAAAAACTGTCATATATTCAAAGGAAACTTAGTTTCTTTTCATCCATCTGTTAGCGTGCCCTTATCTCAAAGTACAAATGCCATTGTATTAATTTACAGCGAAGGACATGTCAGTCCAGTCATGATAAATTCACTGCTGAGATAAATGGATGCAGATAAATAATATAAAAAAACACATATAGAAGATCTTTTAATCCCTACTTCAGTTATAGGATAATCACATTAATATGAATTCCAAGCAGCACAACTTTCTATTGATGCTGTCTAGGAGGCTGCATAATAGGATTCTGCCAAGAAACACAGTGGAAGGAGGAAGCCTCCTCTGCCAGGAGAGGAGGTCCGAGAACTCCAGGTCTGAGAACTTACATGCTTGGATCTGGCTACAGCTAACCACCTGAGAGTATGATTAGTTAAAAAAAATCCACTTGGTATTCATAATCTTTCCTTGATAACTGTGGCAACAGTGAATTAATTAATTAAGCCCTTGTAATAGTGCTAACAGTGAATTATTTTTTTGACACCTGTAGCAACTCTTTGTAAGAATTCATTGTTTACATCAAATGGGATGCTTTAGCCATGGTATATTTCTATCCAAATAGTGCAGAATACCTAATATTTATAGTTTGCTGTACAAGGTTGCACACTCCAAGGGCCCTTTTTATTGCCTGGCCACATAGCCAAAATCAATTGCTATCAACACTTTTTGTGTAAAAATCTCTTTGCTATGATACACTTGTAATTCTAAGAAGTGTGAAATCCTCAACAGGAAGTAAATTAATGTTTATAATGATGTCAGTTTAAGTTTTGATGTTTTTCTCTTTCTTAAAGAATATGGCAATTTAACTGTGAATCTACTTAAGCCAGAATAACCAAAAGTTTTCTTGTATCTGAGACAAATACACCCATGTATGTGGGAGGGAATAAGCTCATGCATTGCAATAGGCTGGGAACTGTCTGTCGATATTGCTGCTCTGTAGAAAATGATCTGAGGGAGAACCTGAACATGAGTCAGCAGTATGTCCTTGCAGCAATGCAGGCAAACCACATACCCACCTGCATTAGCAACAGCATAGCCAGCAGGCAAAAGAAGTGGTTATTTCTTTCTACTCGGCATCATAAGGATACCTCTGGAATACCAAGACTAGCTTTGGGCCCCACAAACCACACAAGAAATATACTCAAAACGGAAAAGTCCAGTGGAGGAACAGACTTTTTTCTGCTTGCAAAAGGGGAGAGCTAACTGTTGTCTTCTGCTGCCTGAAGGGGGCTTGCAGAGCTAGACCTGTTCCAGAGGCGCACCATGAAAGGACAGCACGCAATAGTCAGAAATGGCAGTAAAGGAAATGCCAGTTAGCTATAAAGAAATATTCTTCATAATAAAAGGAAGAAGTTGCTTAAGAGAGGCTGTGGAATCTCCATCCTTGGTGATTTTCAAAGCTAGTTTAACCAAGGGCCTGGACAATCTTATGCAATGTAGAAGTCAGCACTGCTTTGAGCAGGAGGTTGGACTAGAGGACCTTCAGAGGTCCCTCTCAGCCTACATTTCTGTGGTACAGCCTATGATCTTCACAAGCTGCAGGGATTGAAACTCAAATAATCCACCTTACAGAACACTCCAATCAAGTATTCATGGCAGCGTGAAATTCATCACCCTGCCTTCCCCTCCCCATAACAGCAGAACAGAAAGACAAGACTGGTATTTGCTTCCTTACTGCTGCCTCTGCCCTCTGGCAGCCTCTGCTGTGTACTCAACCCATACAAACCAACCTAGTGATGATTTAAGGAAATGTAATTTCACAGCCTCTTTAGCTAAAAACGCATAGGTGTTAGTTAAAATAATTACCTCATTTCAATATGCACACCCATAAATTCAGGGAGCATTAAAGCAGTAAATATTTAGGCAGATTGATTCACATCCCTTACACAAACTCATTGCATTTCAGTGTCAATACAATATGAAATAGATCTTTTTCTTTGTTTTGCAAGCATGGGCTAACTTGTTAAGTTTAATTGCAAAATACTAAATTTCAAGATCTCCAGGCTTTCAAAATTTAAACACTATAAATTTAAATCATGGACATGGATACAAACGTGACAGATCTTCGCTTCCACTTGGAAAAGACAAAGTCAGACACACAAACATAAAGACAAGGCAGAGATTGAAAGCTGTCTTTTACATTATTTGTAATAGCAGGCTATCACAAATACAGTAAGCTTAAAATTTGAAATTTCCTGAGTGTCAAATGTTAGCGTTGCCTTCTGCAAAAATCTATTCTGTTCTTTCTGTCATTTTTCTAGGAAAGGAGTCTTCTAACCCTCAGCAGCCACTATTCATATC
>NW_009198824.1:11363-44874 GCF_000690835.1 Fulmarus glacialis | reverse complement strand
GAAAGGAAGCTAATTAGACAGTGAATGATAAGCAGAACACTAGAGTTCATTTTTATTTGTAGTTTTTATATTCCAGTTTACTTGTGTAGCTAGATGAACTGTGCATAGTTAAAAATCAAGGGGAGAATAAGGGCATGAAAGATTATAAAAAAGAAATGAGGCAAAGAAAAAAAATCCAGTGGCACTCAGCTGAAAAAAAAACAAAGTAGTTATTAGCTGGAGGAATACCCAGTTTGACTCTGGTTATGTGGGAAAGTTTATTTTTTCTCATACAAAATCTAGCATCAGAGGAGACATTAAAATCCTATATTGAGGAAGTTGTCAGTATTGGCTAAAACTGAAGCTCTCACAAAGAAAAACACAGGCTGTATTCTCCTGCAATGCACCAATTTTTCATTTCCCAGAGATAGAAGTTATTGGAGTGTGCAGAACCCACTAAGGCTTATAAGGAAAGCTTGAGGTTTAGGTATAGATTATTCGGATATTTTTGGGTTTTACCTCATTTTTACACACTTCAGGGTCAATGAGTCAAAGGGCTTTGCAGTGGAAGAGCTGCAAATCAATGACTTTGCTGGTGGAATAGAAAGTCTCAGAGAAACATTTCAAATGTGCTGAGTACAAGCGGTCAGCTCTTCTAACAGGATTTGGAAAACCAACTGTTATCTTAAGGTCCAGTCAAAGGAGGGCTGCACATTTCCAACCCTTCACAAATTTCAGAAAACTCTTTTCCGGGTGGCTATCTGAAAGGACCTGAAAGCTGTTGAAAATGTAGCTTGCTTTATAACTATTAGATCAATCAATCTCAACTAAGCGATGAAAAAATAAAGTAGCCATAGTTGCCAGAATCTGCAAATATGTAGGAACGTGTATTGATACTGCTGCTGGGGGGATCTCACTGGCCTCTGTTACACCACCCAAGGCAGTAAAGTCAAACCAATGATTACAGGGACTGGGCTACAGGAACCACCTTGTTCTGGTTGGAAAAAAATATTGTTACTTATAACTGAAGCACTTAATCGTGGGTTTAATTTACAATCAGCTAGGTGTACCTAATCTGAAACACTCTTTATGAACTTTATTAGCCTCTCCAAAAGTCTATGGCTTAATTACAATTTCCATTTGGTTCATCAGTTCTTTGAAAATAACTCTGAGAAATCAGGTGTGTAAGCATTGGGACTTCTCTTGACAACATCTCTAGGCACCAAATCCTCAGTAAATTAGCAGATGTCTGAAGAAAGAGGAAAAATATTATGGTGAGTTTAATTATTAGGATACAAGTGATGGACTTTTTTTTTTTTTTTTTTTAATTTTGCAACTTATGCCCCATCTATCACAAATGTAGCATAACCCAATAATTACAAACTCTAAACTAGATTGGGTGGGTATCCCCACCGCAGGGTCTAGCTACTTAATGAATTTAGTCTTTGTTCCACAGTTGAAATTGATGATACCAGATAGTTTTTTTTCTTCCTGTACGTGTAGTGGCACTGCAAGTTTTACAAAAGTATCAAGACACTATCATGTAATAGAAAGGACTAGCACCAACTTTTCTTCTCTCTACTTGGATTTCCAAGAGTATGTATGTGTGTCATACACGCTTTTTTTTTTTTTTTAAAATAGTATCCTATTCCCAGCTTCTGCACAATTACTTTTAGCACAACTATCTCTTTGGAAACATGCCTTTTTGATTCAGGTGTGTGACTGACACACAAGCACTGTGATGGACTTTTGATACCTGCTGTTAAGTTACAGTGCCTTTTCGGAGGTCCCACTTGCATTATAGTTCTGATAAGAAGCAAACACAGAAAGACAAATATTTGGATTACAGTCCATTATGGCCATGGTAACTTCATATATAAATTGTAATAAGTATGTAAGTTTGAGGATGACTTCGTATACAGCTTCTATGAAGTTTTCACCTCCCTAGAACTCCAGACCAAACTTCGCTAAAATTAGCTCACAATTTTTCCTAGTTTTTCCTATGGACTCTCTCTTCTGTCAGAAATTAGCTCATCTGGGAAGTACAGCTATACCTTCCAATTAACACGTATAAATCATATTTAATGATTAGGAAGCAAATCCCAAGATTGTTCTCAAGTATAAATTCTGTAGCAGCATGTTTCAGATTTCATTCCCAGATGCCTCAAAAATTTGGCAGATAATCAGAGAAAAAGTATTAAAACCTGCTTGTTCTACTAAAGCATTAGATATTTTCCCCAATTTCTACAGCCTTTTCATTATGTATCTTAAAAGAGATGTGTTATGCTATTAAATACTATCTTTATGAAACACAAGATAGGGTAAATAATTGCAATGTATGGATTCAGTGTGACACTGAAATAAGTGAATACAACTTGGAACTGGACTTGCATAGAATAGCCTCAAATTTCATTATATTCCTTAATATGAATCTATTTTTAAAACCTGTGATATATCTGACAATATGCTGCAAATATCCCTGAATATAGTGATCTACAGTCAAGTAGTATTATGGAAACAAATTAGTTGTACACAGCTTAACTGCTAAAACCTGTCTATATCAGCTGATAATGATGTACAACCTATTGGCTTTTAATTAAGTAAATATAGCTTTTCATTTTTTCCTATTCATTCATTGAAATGGTATTTCAGGCCACAGAATGTTCAATGTCAAATCTTACTGAACTGCTTCCTTCAAAGGAAGGGATTGTCTTAATTCATAGGAATTAATAAAAACTTTGATAGGATTAAGTGTTCTCTTCTGTTGAAGGTTTTAGTAGAGAATTATGCAGGCAGCATAGAATGAATTTAAATGATCAATACATGTCCTCGTTAGCTAATTTCATTTTGACTCATTAAAAAACAGAGATAAATAATATAAAGTTCCAGACTTATTTATTAAATTGAAATGAATGAGCAATAAACCTGATTGTGTCCACTAGAAATTTATTGATGCAGAAGTAATGAATTCTTGATAAACTGCAGAGAAAGGCATAAGCATTTAAGCATAAGATAAACCCACTATAGACAGCCCCATGTGAAGGACAGAAGACTTGCCATTTAGACCAATTATAAAATCAATACCTGCTTTATTCAAGGATTTATTTGAAGATCACTAACTACTATCAAAATAGCAGTAGTTCCATTGTTCTCAAGTGGACTTAATCAAAACATGGCAAGGAGTGCAGTTAATGGATAAAAGTTTAACTACGAGTTGTTTCTCTTGTTTGGACAAGACAAATGAGGTTCAAAGACCATCAGACAAAGGAGAGACACTTGATCAATTAGTTTGATCAAGCTTTAATTATGTTTGCAGCATGGTAAAACTCAGATGGTTTTCAAATTAAGAGATGGGAAGTCTCACTTAGCATGGAACTTAGGATCACTTTAAATTTCAAAGATTTTCAACATCTTTCCAAAAAAAGGAACCTACACTGTACCAGTTTCCTGTTTATACCTATTTGTCTTCTCAAACTAGAGTTTAGATCTTTCCCCTGAGTAGTATCAGACACACAGGGAATTCCACTGGCTGTGAAAACCAAGGACCTGCTTGGAACAGGAGAAAAAGAGATACAGAGAGATTTTCAAGAAATATAATACTAATAAATTAAACCATAAAATTAATCCATAGGAGATAGAGCATCTTGAATCTTGGCAGGGATTCTCACGTTCTCACATACTTGCTTGTTTAAGGACAGATCTAGTGCAAAGCTGGGCTTTCATCTTAAGAGAACAGGATTTTATCATATTGTTTTAAAAAAAAAATTCTTTTAGTGGTCTTAGTGTGTCAGAGAAACATATAATATGCAAAATGCATATGAAAAGGATGTTTAAATTTAATATTTGAGACAAGTCATATGAAACTAAAATAGAAGCTGTACTAAAGAATATACTACTGCATGGAAGTTATATGCTTAATTCTTTTTGAAAGGTAATTTAATTTGTAATTACTCTTAATTTACAATAGACTATTTTAGGTTTGTAGTGACTGGTTTTCAGAACCAGAAATTATTGTACAGAAATTAGATCCATTGTATTTATTCAAGCTGTGCTTCAGTAGTATTAATTTTAATTAAGGCTGTATTAATGTGATTTTTGTGTATGTGAAGATTCCAGTATTTGCAACACTGTTGCATAAGAAAACCTATTAAATTTATCTGGTTTGTTGCCCCTGTGCTAAATACTCAGAGTCATTATTTTTTTCACTCCAAAAGGCAGGAAACTGCTGTTTTATGGATTCCATACAGAAGAATTTATGTTATTCTCTTGAAAAGAAGTGACAACAGGGAAGTCTGACCACTTCTCTGAAAATGTTGATGGCAAATACAGGTGACATTTAGAAATTGATTATCAGCCTTTTGATTTATAAGAAGATCCTTGATGGAATGCTTTGGATTAAAGCAGCAAATTTAATTCACATAGAAACAAAAATCAATGTATAAAAATTGCACTCACTCAGAAAATTCCTTATCCTTACTACTTCATCTTATTTTCCTAGCTGCTACCAGAATTGGGTCTTACTAAAAACCATAACATCATTTCTTTTTTGTGTGTCCTTCCACCATCTCATCAGTTAGCTATTTCACAATTTCCAACCTCTTCATAACCCCAGTTTTAACTTGAGCACTTTCAGTTTGGGGCACTGTTGCAAGAAAGCTGGCTTCTTTTTCCCCATCTGTCCCACCCTTACTCAAGTATCAGACTAAAAAACAATGCTAAATAATGTGAGTACAAATTCTTCCATAAAGGTCTTAGCAAGCTAGCTATAAGGTTTATAAATATCTGCCTCAAACAGATGCAAGTATGGATCATAAACATTATAAACATCTTCTGAAAATAAAACATTGTACAAGGCTTTGTTTCATTACCAGAAGTGCAATTATCTGAGACTGCCAATTGCTGCTTTGGCTGCATTCCCTGTATGCTGGAGAGGTAACTCCCTTGTAAGGATATATGGTGAAACAGGTGCAAAAGAAGACATGAAAATTGTGTGCAGATACATCACTAGAGAAGTTGGATGGCATGATTCACATTCGTTTCCTGGAGATGTTTAAAAACTTTCTGAAAACATTATGATCAAGCAGACAGAAGTGTTCTCTGGCTAAATAAGCGACTGGCCCAGAAAAGTCTAGGATTTGTAGCATGCGAAGTGTGAAATGAAGGATTGCGCCATCTTAGCCAAGTTAAATTCAGTCTTTTGCCGAGTCTTTGAGGCTGATCTTGAAGGACAGGATGGAAAAGTCATTAAAAACAAAAGCAATGAAAGAAAAGAAAAGAAAACCCAGAACAAATAACCGCAAGTATCTGCTGCATGACCCTAGACACCCGGTAATATTACCTACTGGCTCAGGTGCTGAGGGTCACGTTCAGACCACATGAAATACAGTTTTAAAATATGAACAGATGAAATGATATTAATGGAGATAGAATCTCATAAAAATACTAAATAGAGAAGCAAGCGGTGTGGCACGCATGACAAGGTTTAAAAAAATTTAAAGATTAGTTTTTTCCTAGTTTGCTCCTAGGGAACAATGGCATGAAACCCCCAAATCCAGAAATCATACATATTTCTGAATTTTACATCATCAGTGAATTATCTTAAACCCACACTTGCCCTTAACGTTGCTGCTGTCCTTACCAGACATACCCACCCTGGATAATTTGTTGTACTGTATTAAATCACACAAATATTTGTTTTGGTTTTGGAAAAAATAAAAAGTTTTTTTCAACTTATTATAGTTAAGAAGTATACAGATGACTTTCAGGAGAAAAGGATACTTCTCTCATTACGTTCTGAATTAATCTGAATCTCAACAAGTACCCAACAGGCCTTTATTATGCATTTAATTTAAATTACATTAATGTGTAACTCAGGAAGAAAAGTGAATCGTTTCTAGCAGCAAGACATCAGCTGTCCTTGCTCGCTACCTAAAAGAGTCAATTTTACAGCAAGCTGCAGCTACTCTGCTCCTACTGTATTTGATGTGGGTTTGAGAATGTTTCAGGGGATTTACTGTTTTGGTACCTGTTTGTCCCTTTTTAATAAGTGTAAGATGATGGGTTTTAAACAGAGATAATAATTCAGGAAAGCTATAAGTTCTTTTATATAAAGACTTTAATCAGGAGCATGACATTTCTTTTGAAACAAGAGCAGCTTCTTAATTTCTTTTGCCTGGAAGGAACTGACTTCCCTGATTTAGTTTGATGTGTTACTGCTTTTTGACTAATGTCCTAATCCTCCTAGTAAATTTTCGCTCAGTTACATAGTCTGGTTTTCATAGAAGTTTCAAAATTATGAAAATGATACACTTTGTAGGTGGGTAGAAAGAAAAGGAAGGCTTTTAAGACATGTTTACTCTGCCATCAAAAAGAGAAATGCACCACTATGTGTGAATAATATTAATCTCAGTCCTATATTAGGTACTGGCTATACTTTAGAAATAATGGCATGGACTTTATCCTAGGTCTGCTGCGAGAATCTCAAGGGAGTTTATACAGCTCTCCCTGATACACATTTCCATGGTTTTACTGTGATTGGTATCTGAACTAGTAAGATTAAAAGTTGTTCAGGAATGTCTCTGCAGGCTGCAGTACCTACAGTTGAAGCTCAGTCATGCTCTTTCTAGCTGCAAGCTAAGATCTTCCTACATAAACCAGCAACTGGAATTTACAGAAATGACTGAGATTACACTCCACGTTACACTAAAATACACAGCAAAATAACAAATTAAATACAAAGTGAAAATGCAATTAAATAAATATTAGAATGGAAACTGATCAGTGAGATATCAAAGCTGTTCTCTTAACTGCCTCTCAAAAGAAAGTTGAAGAACAGGTGACTATTTGAAAAAACTCCTCTCCAAATCCACTTTCTCTGGTTCGTCTCCAAGCATCATCTTAGTCTGAAAACCTAGGAAAAAGTTGAGGGCACTAGCCAGCCAGCTGATCAAAAGTAACAGCCATGATGACTTTCAAGCATTTGTCTGTCTCTCAGACTATGGCATAAATCTTCTAGGGCCTCTGTAACCACCTGCATCATTGTCTCTGACTTGGGACCTATGACATAAAGGTGACATTTTTGAGGAAAATGCTCTTTACACACCAAACCTTGGTTCATATCCTGTATTTTAAACTTATCAGTCACAGTGACATTTCTGATACCCAAATTATGCTCTTTATCTGCAGCTACACTCTCCTGGTTTCACTGTCATATAGCTGTTCTTTTTTCATGTCTCCCGTTCCTGTAGTGCACTGCTGCACTGTCCTTTTGGACTGATGGCTTGCTTCCCTCTTCTATCCCTTCCATCACCTTAAACTATCTCTTTTTTTTTTTTAAATAAAATGCAGATTTAATATTCATAAATCATTTTCTATATGTAAAGGTTCTGTACCAGCCCTGTAGCCAGGTAGGTAAGAAATAAAGCAACTGGGGACCAGGACATCTGCAAAAAAACCCTGGAAAATATTTATTTATTCACCTAAACAAAAAGAGCAAATAATGAAATATTTAGTCCTCAAAATTCATTTTCAGTAAAAAAAAAAAATTAAATTGGGGTGGATTTTGAACAATATTGTCACTGTCCCTGGCCTCTGAATTTTTATCAAAAGATGAAAAACTAAATAAAAAAAAAAATCATTAACCCCAGATTCTTATCCAAACATTAGCTAATTTTCCAAAATCAGCTCTCCAGAGTTGCAGCAACATTTCTATGAGTTTTATGGGGGGCTTGAAAAGCCATTAGAAATTGTAATTAGCTCT
Source organism: Fulmarus glacialis (assembly GCF_000690835.1). Taxonomy (NCBI): domain Eukaryota; kingdom Metazoa; phylum Chordata; class Aves; order Procellariiformes; family Procellariidae; genus Fulmarus; species Fulmarus glacialis. The sequence goes on along the minus strand of NW_009198824.1, from coordinate 37,136 downwards.
AGCATCACCCTCCTCTTTTCAGTCTGTTCCTCTTTTATTTTTTATTCTTTTTAATAGAAGCTTCTGGCTTTTACTGTGAGAGTAAATTCGTAACAACGTTTTCAAAATGAGTATTTCACTAACTAGTGAGAGGAGCTGGTTAGCCAAAGTATCAACCTCTCTGTTCTTCTATTTATATCTCCTAAAGTTAGAAGCCTACATTGCTGACTGTAAGCCAGTCCTTTGCCTCTATTATTTCCTAGGTATGTCTACAGCCAGATTAAAAACATCTGCTGGACCCGGCAAATTTATCCACAGTTCAGCCAAAGCTCTTAATCAGATTCAATTTCCTCTTGTCCTGGTCCCTTTAATTCTCTCCTTATTGTCTGCCTATATCTTAACTTGAAACTTCAACAATTCATCTTCTCTTCCAAACGGGGCAATAGCATCTCATTCCCAGATTCAAAACCCTTAGATCCATTTCTGCAGCTAATATAAAAGCTGTCTGCACCTTTGAAGTTCTCAGGTTCATAGAAACTTTCTGTGTCTGTTCTATTTGTAGCTCCCATCAACATCAGATGGCAGATTGTTTTCTGTCCTCCTTCCTTATTTTATGTCAGACAATAATGTCCCAGTCGTCTTATATCTAATTCCTGTGGTTTGAATCTTTCACTTCAAATGATTTTCTCTACCTGATGTTCTAAATCCTACCTAAAAATCCATTTCTTCTACTGCTCTTTCTATTCCACAGTCACAAATGCAAGCTGACCCTGTCCAAGTTTATTATTTTTTATTTGAAACTTTCTTACTGTATTCACCTCTTCTACAGGTATCATCAATCTAACTTTACTTCCCCAAAATGATTAGTTAAGTATCTTTTCCCAGTGTCACAGTGGAAGATATGGTCCATATTCGGTTTCATTGGTAATGATACCAAACTCTGTACACAGAAAATGAAAGCTTAACTCTAGGTAAGGGAAACAGATACCATTCTGTAAAGCAAAAGAGTGTGATTATTGAGTTCTCACAGTTTAATTGGAAGTCTTGTGACATTTGACATTCTTTCTCAAAGTTTTAGCTCTCAAAGGTAGTTGATTATTTAAGACCCTCTTTTTTTTTTTCAAATTTTGTTTCAGGTGGACTTTGAGAAGCAACTCAGACAAATCTTGTTTAGACAGTGTATGACTCCCACAGCTCAAAGCCAACAATATCTAACCTACATTAAAACCAACATCTAAACTACATTAAAAACAGCGTGGAAATATGACCAAAGTGAAGTTGAAAGGCTTAGGGAGCAAAAAAGCAGATTAAAAAAAAAGATTTTTTTTAAAGTATTTTTAGCTATGCCGATAATTTTGGTTGTGTGACTCATACCTTGAGAAACCTTTGAGATAGTAATAGTCAAAGACAGGTATCTTCTGATTCAAGAAATCAGACACCACAAATCTATTCACTAAAAACCCCAAACTGAGTGTACACACATCTGCAGTCTTCAATAGTAGAACAATATAAAGTATAGATCCTGCAAAAAAGGGAGGCGGGCCCCAACCCCCGGCCCTACAGCCCTTTAACTTGTTCCCAGACTACCCCAATGTTCCACAGAGGCCGACATTTATCAGTGGCCCGCTCACAGGCAGAGCGGCCCCACTGGCACTCACCACCGGCCGGTGCACGTCCCAGAACGCTCGCTCCTGGCTGTCAAGAATCTTCCTCTCTATCTTGTCTCTCTTCTTGTCCACTCTGTCAATGTTATAGGATATTTAAAAGAAGTGGTGTTGATGACAGTAATTTTAAACATAACAAGTGTCCAACCACTTTTCCCTCCCTTTCTCCCTCCCTTTCTCCCTTCAAAAAGCATGCAAAACCAAAACTCCTCATCTTCAAAGGAACTTACTTTGCTTGTGCTTCAGCTTGCATAAAAATAAACTCCCATTTCCGAGCAAATGCTCGCTGTAGCCTGGCCAAACTCTCCTGAAAATACATCACAATTTTAGTGGGTTAGGTTGTAAGTTACTTACCATTTAATAGCTTTTAGTTTATCTTTCCCTCTTCCCCTCGCCCACCCCAAGATGTAATACAAGTTGTGATATCTGTGCCGGTGTAAATGTACCTTACTTATCTGATATAAAGTCTTTGCTTGACACCAAATGGGATGGAATACTAGATCTATCTACTTTTGAATGCGCCAACTATTTTAGTTTTGAAACTCTGATGACAAGGGTGGATGCAACCTTCAACAAAACATGGGATTTCTGAAGGATTTTTATATACTGGGTGCTGGCTGAGTAATTTTGTAATAACACAAAGAAACATTCTTGTTTTGAAAGAACCTAATACTGAAAGATAACAGCAGTACTTTCCATACTGGATGATCCACATAACAATTCCCATCAGTCATCTATACAAATGGTTTGCATTGAACAGTGTTGGCTGCTTATCAATTTATTTAAAATACAATAATAAGAATCTATCAATATTTTGGTAGTATAGGAATCTTCCAAGACCTCCACAGCTATCCTCATTTTAAAAAAAAGCGGACTATAGTTCTTCACTACTGCACAGGAAATATGTATATCCTACAGCCCACTAATAATAACAGAAAGAAGACTTGTAAAATCTTAGCAAAATTTTTTCCTCCAGTGATGCTGGAACAGCTTCACTATCTGTAACAGAGCTTTTCTAATCTCCCTCCAGCTTAAATGGCAGCAGTATGTAGTCTGTTAACATGGAGAAGGTTCTTAACTTCCTCCAAAAAGACCCGAGTTACCTTCCTGCACTGCTTTTACTGAGACTAAGTGAAAAATTGTAAGCTTCCTAACAAAAAGTGTTGCTTTAACTGTATTTCTGTGCATTGCAGGTGCATCTCTATGACATACTTACTGAAAAGCAAGACTGCAGAGAGTGAAGAGGAGACTTTCTAGAGATCTTGTCAATACCAGTAAAGGCTCTCGTGGATTGTATACTGGAGGTGAATTTTCTAAGGCATGTAAGTATAAAATTATGCATACCCCACAGTGCAGTACACTGAAAAGCAAGCTTGTGCCAGAAGCAGCAATAAAGCGTGTCAGCATGGTGCTGCGGCTGGAGTATTTGGCATGTTGAGAGGCCTGGCTGACTATCCTGCTATCATGTCACAGTAGCACAGCTGGACAGCTTTCAGCGCAGAGCCAGGGCTGTTCATGAATTTTATGTTGACATTTTCCTGAAAAATTCAGGAACTTTTGGGGGGATAGGGATGGAATTCAATACATGTGTCTCCTTCGCGAGTGCCATTCTCATCAGCTAATCAAACTCCCTCTTTTGCCGGCTCTTCCTGGCCCCAATTATCTTTGCCTGGGGCACAACAGAACTTTCAGGGAGTGGGAAGTGCTTCTAGTCTGACCTTCTTTGCCTCTCGTGTAACTGATGGGACAAGGGCTCAAGCACCAGCATCACTTTAAAGAATGAGATTTATATTTCTACAGCTACCAAGTGCTTTTGAAAGTGTTGCCAGAGATCCTTCATTCAAACCCTACACGGTGTAGAGTACAATTGCTTTCAAACACTCGAGGTGTATTTAGGATTTGTGAACAGTTATTTCTGATCTTGGCATGATGATTTGAGCAGAGTAAGATTAGAGATGGATCAAAATCTCAACTTTTGCCCAGCTAGCCTTCACTACAATCTCTGAAACAGCATTTATGACTACTGAGCACTGTCAGACCCACATGCTGGCAAAAGTGGATAACTAATAAATTTTCACACATAATGCCTATAGTTCTCATGCTTAACATTATTTCACATGCTCGTTAGACCCAGCAGAGAAATTTACTTTTCCCCAGGTACTTACAGCTTCATAGTCTGCTAGCTCTAGCCTTGCTTTGTTTTGCATTGTCCGCTTGCAGAGGTAAACAGCTGGAACAGAATAAAATAACACAGAATTTGCTACTATCTCACAAACACAGCAGACCAGAAATCTAGAGGCTTCATCTCTATTTTATTGCTAGTTTTTTTTTTTTTTTAATTTCTCCCTCTATTCTAAAAAGCTTTAAATACAGGACCAATGCTACCAGTATTGTAACTAAAATTATGGGTCAGATACAGAGATTCATTAAATAATTATAAAATCTGCTTTATGCAACAGACATCATATACAAAATGCATGAGATACTTGGGGCGACGTTGTTTAATGGCCAGGGAACTAGCACATTAAAGAAAAAATAGCAAAAACATTTTTTAAACTGAGTGTGTATAACTCATAATGCGTAAGAGTTTTATCAGGAGCTGCTGCTATATTAGTTTTTAGAACTAATTTTTTAAGAAATTTTTTTCTTAAAAGAAAGGACGTGTATACATGGTTTTATTTATTTTTACTTTATATTTAGAAATCACAAAATTTCAACCTAAGAAGCTTTTAGCTAAAAATTAATTCCAGATAAAATTCAAGTCTCATAGAGATCAGTCTGCTATAACCAATATTTAAAACAGAAAATAATGTGAGACCAAAAAATGAAAAAAGTGTATCATGTGTTAGATATAATGAGAAAAAATATTCTTTCGTTTATTTTCTAGATCAGCAGAGCTGTTCTGCCTCCACCTCATTCAGACAGAGCAGAATCTTAACTAATAAAATGGAATACTGACATCTAAATACTGAAGGACGCAAGGACGAAAATGAAACTCAAGACTACATAAACAGCACAGTGGTTTGCATCACGTTGCTTGATCCCGAAATCTTCATGCACTCCATTACCCTTGAATGAAGTACATTTGCAGTAGACTTTATTTAGCAACAATACTTCACATCAACTCTGAATATTGTACAGCTTCCCCCACCAGTAAGACGAGTGCAGCACAATTCTTATTGTGCAATATTTACCCACTTCATTACTTCAGAGCAACTTCTCATGTGTGAGATGGAGGTATCTTTTGGTCAGTGTAGGTAAGAAAACCTTGACAATCAGCAAAAAGAGCCCATATTTACTGGTTGTGGTTAGGAATGTTCCTGCTTCTTGACTGCCAGCTTGTCCACCACAGGAGCAAAGAGGAATAATTTCGCATAGGAACCTAACTCTTGCAATCACTAGGAAGAAGGAAGTGCTCATCTTACATATAGCTTTGATTTTTAAGGTAGTCAAACCAATTATATTTTACAACTCCATGGAAACATTTATTTCTGACAAGTCACCTGCAAATGCATGCAAACCCACTCCAGTGGATGCTATTTCAGTGGAACGGATGACAAGCACTTCTAATAACTCCAGCTGCAATAACAGGTGTTAGTTGATGTAAAATGAAGCTATATTTTAATGCAGTTTTTGTCTTCCCCCCCTCCCCCTCTCATTTTGTGTGTGTTATCTGGTCTATTTTCTGCCATACTTTTTCACTTTCCACTCCCATAAGAAACCATGGTCTCTTTCTTTATTCCCTGCACTTCTGGCTCCAAAGCAATTTCTGTGCCTACAAAATCTACAAATACAGATACAAATCCATGTCACACACCAAGTATAGCAGACAAACAGTTTCTATAGTCTCAGTTTCCATGCATTTTAATATTAGTATACACTTACACTAGTGCATTGGCATGCATGCTGAAATGTCACAAAAAGATGAGGGGATGAATTCTGGACCCCTTGTACCTAGGTTACATCCACAATCAGTACAGTGGTAAGAGAATACTGAGGAGAGAGATGGTCATTGACATTTAGCTCCTTTTACAGTGAAGCATTTTCCTCTTTTCCTTCAAAATTGGTTATTTCATTGAACAAGAAAAAAAAATCCTTAAACCCCTTTAAAATATTAGCAATAAAATACATATTTAATAGAAATGTAGACAGTTCTGAGAATTCCAGGCACCAAATTTTGTCTAGTCCAACCAATCTAATATCATCTGAACAGAAATAAAACAAACTCCCTGTTCTCTGCACTTGATTAAGCCCTTGTAAACCACATTCTCATGGTCCCTGTATAGGCACCTTTAGTTAGCTTAGCACTTCCTTGAGTACCATTGGGGGTATATTTTGGGATTAGCATCTCCTGCTACCTCCAACAAAAATCGTTGCTGCAAAGTGGCTGACTGTCCATCTTTCTGTCAGGGTAGGCTTTAACAAAAAAGCATCTTCAGATCACAGAGTTCTCAACACTGGCAAAACAACCACCAGGTCACCAGGAGCCTGAGAGAGGAATTAGCTTGCCACACTATTAATTTAATACTGTGTCTAAGAAAACTCTTGTCTTCAGTGTGTGACCGTACTGCAGTATTTTCCCTGCAGGGTTCTTTTAATGACCCTTTTTGCTCCAGCTCCATAGCAAATAGTCCATATAAGAACATTTGTTTTTCGTTATGAGTATATCTTAGCCGAGACTCAAAAAATCATGTTCATCCCTCAGACCTTTTTTCTCTGGAATATCCAGATCCCCTCCCATTCAGGAGCCTAAAGGTTATAATACCTGTGGCTTGGATTCTTTATGTCAGAAATGTTGCTATGTGCCAGTGTGGATAAGGCAGAATATGCCCAAGAAAGATTTAGTTATTTGGGAAATACAACATATCCACTAGTGTAGAAGAAAATAGTCCTGAAAGACATTCCTACTCTTTGACTCAATTTACTGCCATTGCTATGTGCTAACAAGTGTTTGAGGATCTATTTAAGGGCTACTTGTAGTCACATGAGAAGCTGGCAGCAGCTCAGTAATTTGAGTTCACCAGTTCACACACTCGTTATCATATTCTTTGGCTTGCCTGTAAAAAAATTCACTAGCATGTTGGAAAGCAAGAAGAATGTGAAAATCACTCTCATTTTCAGCCAGAACATTTCAAGACACAGAGAAATGAGGTTTTGTTCTTCTGACTTTTAGAGCAATGAGATCTGAAATATGGATACTCTCATCTTTCGCAGGTACCACTCCTTTTCTGCACCAAAACACATGTGAAGTAACCGCATGTGCCCACTAGCCTGACCTTGAGCATTTGGGGAGGATGTCAGGCAGTTTCCCTCTCAAAGCAGAGTCATGACCCCTCAGTATTTCAGAGGATGACAGTGTCTGCTTTTCTAATTCCATGGTTTGTATGAATTGTCAGCATTTTTACAGCTTCATACAGAAGTACAATCTGCAAGAAGGGTCTCCAACAAAAAGCTCCTCTATTTCTTTATATAGTTCTCTATTTATCTACCCCCCAAAGGTCCTGGTCAGGGCCCTCAGCACACCAAGGAGCTGTAATTGCCCTGAGCAGTCCATGCAGGGTCTCCACTGAGGCCCCCTGCACCAGGAGCTGTGCTTAAGCTCAGCTACTTCCCCGGGCCCCAGCTTGAGTTACATTGAGGATATGCCTCTAACCAGCCCTGTAACTTATCAATGCTGCCCTGGCTTCCTGGCTTGACCTTGGACCTTCCTGGTCACTTGAGACTTTGTTGGTGAGAGCATTGCTCCTACCTGCACTGTTGCCACCCTCAGTTCTTGCTTACCTTCCCTTGCAGAGCTGCCCGCTCTTGCTACTCCCTGACAAAGGTGCTGAAAAATGTTTAACATATGGATGAATGATATGCAAGGAACAGGGTCTGATTAATAACCTCAATTTGCTAAATATGGACTGCCACATACACTCTTATTTTTAGAGCCAGTGTATTCTGATGGATTTTGCAATCAACATAATTGCCTCCACTAAAGTGAATTATATATTAGATGCTATAGCTTGTGCTTTAGAAGCGACTGATTATCATGAGAAAACAGATTTGCCAATAATTTGAAAGGCAATATTAATATGCAACATTTCATAATGAAAGATGGTCAGTGATTTATATAAATGGGCATTTGAACCACCAACCAGTACTAAATCACACTTTGGTAGCTGTGCAGTAAACACAGACTACTCACTCTTGAAAATTCTGTTCAGGCATTCACAAAACGTGGGCAATGTGAGAGCTTAAAGTGAGACTGCAAAGTGTTCTAGTGACAGTTGCATGAAGAAGGTGTCTGGGTTTTCCCTCTTGCAAGTTTTTAAACTGTTACACCCAAAATAACCCGTTTTCATGGTTAGCTACCTGTTTCCTATTCTTGACTGTTCACTTGTACTTGAAAACACCTAAGAAACCTCTATAGATTTTTTTCTTTAAATAAGAACATAGTGATAATGGCAGGTTTCATTCCAGAATCAAGAAACTGGACAGAGTACACATTATATTACACACACTTACTGAAAAAAATCAGAGCTTTCACCCAAAAGTTAAACTGGGGAACTTAAGCTTGTTGCTAAACAGGGGCTAAATCTTCCCTCTCACCACAGCAGAGAAAAAGCCTCAGCTAAATTCAGTGGAAGTACAACTGGGCCTCTGAAGACCACGGATAATGCCACCTACACATCCACCACCATGTACACAAACTTAAACTCCTTACATAATTGTCCCAGTGCCAGTGGTGTTACAGCTTGATTCAGCCCCAGGTGGTGGGTGTAACTTTCAGTGAACACTCATTATCTCCACTGAGGCCAGATTAAATTTATACTCTCCGTGAGTCAAAATTCTGGTTTCAGAGTCAGTGTGTACATGCCTAGTCAGTATTTAAAGAGCAGAGAAAATAGAAAGTACTGCTTGGTGTAAGGGTTTCAAAGTGCCCTGTGGGCAAACAGTTCTCCCTCCATACGCAAATGGCTGCGTCAGATGGAGAATTATGGGACAATCGGCACAGAGCGTGACTGCAGGATGGAGAAAATGAAATCAACTATCTTACTTAAATGTAAGGATTTCTAGGGGTATTTATACTATCTTGAGATCACCTCTGCTTTTACACAATAATAATAAAAAAAAATTTTTGCTCTTAGGAACAGCTATTGAGTTTCACTTAGTCTTAAAAAAAAGATGACAACTTTTAGGTGGGCAAATGCATCACCAGTCAACCTCATGTATCTATAAAAGAACTACGCTCTTTAGTAAATGCTAATAACATTAAGTTAGAAGGAAGACCATGATAGCTTATATGCACTAAATTGCCAAATGGTCAAAAACATAACTTCTGAAACACTCCACCTTTCTCTACTGTTTACTCTTTGATCACACTATTTCCATAACATTTAAGGAATGCAATTTGTTTATAGATTTAGATAGGTAGAGGATTTTCTTGTACAAAGCAAGGGCAAGAAAGAAACCAAATTTCAAACTAGCAGAGAGCTCAAGATTTAGAAAAAGGCAAATTCATCTTCAACACACAAAAGTCCCCAGATGATGTTAGCCTGGGAAAGTCCTGCAGGGCGACAAAAAGAGGTACAGAAGAGAGGTCATGCAACCTACATAAACTATAGGATCAGATAAAGAATAACCTGCTGTCAAATCTAATTTAAATTTGCATCCATTGAATTATTTCATACTACTTGATATTATCGTAATGCATTCAATTTGCATTCAAGAATTTAACACCCTGCTTTGGCACAAAAAGAAAAAGCTTTTACCTCCTCTTAGGGCTCTCTGAGTTAAGAGGGACTCAAATGCACTTGCTAAAAAGCTTCTAAGAAGAGGAGGTGCAACAAATCCAAACTGATTGTGCATAGAAACCAATTAGGGCATGTGCAATCCAAGGCAAGGCTGAGGATGTCAGAAGGTGGAGAGTATTTTCTTCTAAAATGCAAAAATCAGCTACAGGGGTTGCATCAGAAGGTGGCCATTACCTGACAAAGTGGGCAATTACTCAGTGCCCACCTGGCAAAGGGCTATCAGTGGCAAGACTACAGAAAAAAGCATTTGTTGTCACTGCTCCCTTCATGGCCTGAAAGCTCTAATTTCTGTATTGATAATGAAACAGACCTATTTAGTTTACTCAACAAGGTAATTTGAAAGCAATTCTGAAAATTATGAGTTATTTTTATAAATCTCAGAACTTATTTTGATATGAAATTTTACCTCTATTTTATCTCTATCTCTATCTAGGGGACCTAGATGCAGATTATCAATGCTTTTAAAGTAATGCTTTTAAAATAATGCTGCAGAAAACATATACTTGGGTCAGTTTCCTTTTCATAGGTGTGCATACAAATGCATTGGCCAAACACATTTTCCATACCCCACATATTACGGAAATAAGTTACATATTCATGGAAAGAAAAATTCAGGTAAGTACAAAACTCCGAAGCAGTGAGCTGACTGGAAACCATTTTCAGGAAATGCCTCCTGCTTACAAAGCCCTCGCTATGGTGGTTTGTCAGTGTCAGAATTAGCAAGGACCAGAACAAAATTCAGGACATGCTTGTTGAAGTGAGACACTCTTTTCATCATTTATATGACAATTTATATGACTAATGAGTGAATTGTGTAGCTCTGCAGAGAAATATAACGGGATATGAATTTAGAGTGGAAAAAAATCTTGTAGGTCACCTCTTCCATCTTTCTGCTAATGCAAGTCTCTTTCCTAAAGCTCATTTGATTCGGTTCTGCCCAGATTAAATTTTTTGCATAGCAAGCACTGGCCCCAGCCACATTTTCTTGAGGGACTATTCTCCTTGATAGACTGTACTCCTCACTTAGTCCTGCCACCAAGATCTTAGTCAATATATTCTGCATATGTAGTTTCTCAAAGCAAAGTCACTCACTTAAGAAGCCACAACCCAGTCTTAGCAACAATTTAGTACATTACTTGAGTCTGGTGGAAAGAGTCTGTTTCTGACTACACCTAGAAATCCAGCAAATTTTGAGAGACTTTGAGATAGGTCTTCAAAGGAGGGATCTCTATTAAGGACCTAAGAGGATTCCTTGCAGGAGTCATTGCTGATGTACTCTGGCTGACACTAGCTGTTGAAAAAATGGGAACTGGGCATCAAAACTCAAGGTTATAGAACTGCAGAGCTCTCCAGAAACTATTTACACTATATTGGTAAATTTCTCTTCATTCTCATGGCATAAATTTTAACAAACAAATTTTTATTCATATCTGACAATTTATATAGAAGAAAATGCCTCTCTGCTACCAGTTTTGCCCCAAGCTACTGAATCATATTTATGGATTGATTTCCAGAGATGCTGAGCACATGCAGTTTTCCAGCAGAGTTCAGGTAAGCAATAGGGCTTAATATTTCTAAAACACAAATTGCTGACTAATAAGCTGTTGCCAAGGGAATCCTGCCTGAGCATTTGGGCAAAGAAAGTATAAAATGCATCCTCTGTACAGTTCTTCCAGCCAGTTACTCCGTGGAAAAGGATGCAGCAAGAGGAATGAGAGAGAAAATTTCTGAACTAATCAAATTTTCATAGAGGGATTTGAAGCTAGGCACGTAAAATGAGTAGGCAACAAACTCTAGAGAGAAAATTATATGAAAATTTTCAATATGTGAAAAACATGATACATGATTGCAATTACTTTTTGTGTGCTATGTACTATTTAGCATAACTGCAAGTTTGGCAGAGGAGAGGCAGATGAGCCAGGTGCAATGGCTCATGTTCAGAACGGAGCAGCAGAGGCTGAACACTGACAGAGGTCTCTGTCAATTTACTCTTAAGCGATAAGAAGGTATCATTAGGAAGGAAGCTTTGTATGGACTGACTTGTTAGCTGATTAACAAGAAAATTTAAAAAGGACAGACTTTTTCAAAAACCTGGAGAACAACAGCTATGAGACAACAACTTTCACATAGCAAAAGTAGATTATTTCCTTATTTTATCAAAACTGGATAACAGAGCCATGAATATCTATAGAAATGCCACAGAAGTTTACAGGCAGCACTTATCCAGACAGGGAGCTTACACTTTTAAAGGGAGCAATTAATTAAGGCTTTTTTTTTTTTTTTTCCCACCTGTAAGTGCTCTAATTTCCTAGAAGATTGCCTTTATAGCACATGACTTTACCTGGAAGGCTACTGAAAATATTTACATTTTCAAAACTTGTCCTTCTTCACAGTAGCAGAATTTAAGAATTTGCTTTGAATATATAGAAAAATAGTCTCATTTAGCATCATTTACAGATCACACGGTCATGTGCTCTTGAACTCATGTTGCATTATCAGTTATTTACTGTGTTCTCCATAACCTACCAAGATTCTACAATCCTCCTCCATTTTTAACACATTTGGGAGAAATGCACACACATAAAATTACAAGGCTGAAACAGCATCCTCTTGCAACTATATAGATGCAGTTGACCGTTGTCTTCTAGTATTAGTCCAAACCTCCTCAACACTATAAGTGACTGTGGCACTTTCAAAATTTTATTCTGTCTCTCCTTTGAACATACTTCTTTTTTAATATGCAGTTAACTGTAAGAGAAGGTCTGTATGTCACAGACACTTTTGAGTTTAACCCTCAACAAATGTGCACTAGAGAAAATGAGTAAAAGTTACTAATTCTTCTTCATATCTTATACGTCTGAAATTCTTATAAGCCTCTTACATTGTCACAGCTATGTTCATTTGTTTGCTTAGGCTTAGGCTTGAGCTTTTCAAACACAAAAATAATTGCTATTTTGTTGTGAATGGAGTTTTTCCCTAACCTTTCATCTTTCTTATTTATCTCATTCAAAAAAGAGAACAGTAAGGAACTGAATTCCTTGAACTTGCATTAGCATGAGTCACTACACCTCCAAGAGAACCTGACAAGTCCCATGAGAACTGAGGCCAAATGCACATGGAATAACAGTTTCATATGTGGCATTATATTTCCCCTTCCTGAGATGTAAGAAAAGAGAAGATGATTACAGGTAGGTCGCATGCTCAGCCATTAGCTGCATTCATTTCCAGAGCCAGTTTTCTGAACTGAGATCCAATTCTATTTGTCACAAAACCAAATCATAATTCAGGAACATGACTTAACTCACAGGAAACGCAAAGTAATTTGAACTACGCTGGCCTTAAAAATTGTTGTTGTTGTTGTGCATACTTCTTTTCATTAACAAAATCACACTGAACGCAATGGGATTCTACACACAACAACGTGTCCTGCATGGGTGGACTCCAAGACATATGGCATTAAAACGGGTATCTTCAGTAGATGGAACCTAAGAACCTGCCTTTTTAAAAATTATTTGCGATTTGAGGCATCTCTCTTGAGATCTCTTATAGCACAATTTTCAAGAAAAAGGGAGGGAGATTTTCAGCACTTTGTGAAAATTAACAATTTCTTAGTAACCTCAGAATGATCAGATGATCAATATTTTGATAGTTACAATCAAAACCAAATGCTATACGATTCCACTTTGACATACAGTAAGTTCATCCAAGCCCTTCTTTTGCCACCAAGACATAGCATTGCACTATAGCTTTTTTATGGGAACGGGTCTGCAGTTTCTTAACATTTTGGAAGATTCTGTTTTCCTGTCTTTTTTCTTGACATTTTCTTCAGAGAAATCTTTTTTATTGAAAATATTTGATATTATAAGCTCACGTGGAACAAGAAATTATATTTTAGAGAAGATATTAACATATTATACAAAGATGTAATGATTATTTGTTTCTGAGTTAGCTCTGGTAGTAAACTAACACATGCAGTATCTCAATCTCATTTAATTTCTAGTTTAAGATTAATTATTTTCAGTATGCTACATTCTGGACAGTAGCCCAGCTATGGGTGAGTAATGGTAAATGGTTGGGAGTAATTTTTAAATTAAAATAAAATTGTGGTGTGTTTTCAAAGACTTGTAAAATTAGGTCAATGCCAAAGAAAGTGGTTTGCTTTGCTAATAACTTTGATAAAGGAAGATTACAGAGAAAGCCTACTTCTTGCTGGCCTTGAAAGACTCCTAATGCCTGCCACAGTCATTAGTTTTAGGAGGTGAAGTTTCAAGCTTGTTCAGGACAAGTCCATGAAAATGGAAGCACTGCATAATACATGACAAGCACAGCACCATAATACATGACAAGTACGAAATGCATTTGCATACCTGTAATAACATAAATTCTATTTATTTTATTTTCTAGGAAGTAACAGAATTACTGTGAAAATCTGCAGAACCTCTTTGGAGTGCATTTGAGGTGGAATTTATCCTTTGATATGCTCAGATTGTTTCAATCCTACTTTTAAATTTATTTTGGATTCTTGAATATTATCTGTTCGATTTTTCTGTATTCCTCTGTATTCCATTGTTTACAACACTTATGTGATCCTTTTTGCAAGCAGCTGTATTCAGTTCTCCCTTTATCTGCTCTCTCTTTATATTCATAGAAAGGCATTGGAAAAAAATTCTCAGGCCACAAGGCAAATGCTAATTTCTGGGACTTGGAAGATGCTAACCTAATAAGAACACTATTGAAAAGTTGTCTTAAAAATTTATTTTCCTGCGAATGCTCTAGCACAAGGCCACCTTAGGTAGATCTAGTGCAATGCTCTGACCCTGTTGCATGGGGGAGCTGCGAGTGGGTTTCTTACAGGCTTGCACCTTTGGCTCATGACTTGGAAGGAGCAATGAGATGGAAGGGTTGGGGCTTTCCTTTCCTTCACCCCTCTGCAACAGAAGAGCTTAAATTCACCAACTGAAACATATTTTACAGGTCTTATATTAAATCTCAAAAGCTTTCAAACGAGTACGCTTACTGTTCAACAAAGGCACCTCCTTGCATGATGAAGAAACTGATCCCAAGTTTAATTCTGTATTTCTGCCATGAGAAAACGGGACAGATTATATAAGATTTCTATTTACTGACTAAGGTATGTAACTCATTGCCCAGCCCAGTGATCTGTTGTGACTAGAAAGTTACTGTCTCCTAATTTAGATTAAAGGATATTAACAGAAACTTTCTCAGCCTGATCTCAAGTTCAGACCTGTTAAATATATGTTTATTTATTAAAATCCCCCTGGTAATGTAATACACATTACAACTGAACAACTCAATGTCTCTTAAAACCATAGTAAATTACTTTCTGATCTTTAACATATTAGGAGACTACACTGAAGTGTCCCTCTGAGAAAAGCAAATAACACTTTTAAGGAAAGGAAAAAACATTGTAATAAGTGGTAAATCAAGCATTTCTTCTTCAGCAACAAATTTCCTCATATGGAGTGGCTAATCACTCAGATGTGGTATGACTTACTCCTACTTTGTAGCTTTCAATAACTATTTGCTGGACATCTTCAAATCTCAGTATTTTAAAGAAAGATTAACATTTTTCTCCTTCTATAGGATGAGGAAACTGTCACCGTTTTCAAACTCTACTTTGAAGGCACTCAGTTCTGCTGAGAGTCTCAGCTTGAAATTGTTTTATTTAGCAACATATTTGAAATTAAACTGTGTCTGCTGCGGAAAGGAAGGAAGCGTCTATTGCAACCATCCATCCTTGTGGTCTTCAGCTCCCAAGGGCTGAGATTGAATCCGTATTACAAGTGAACACGCATCTAAATTTCCAAAAAGGTGAAAATAGAGACTTTCAAAGTTTGAGGTTTTAAAAAGGTAAGCTATGATGTACGTGCTTAGTTACCTATATAAGTGACCTGGTCTTCAGATGAGCTGAGTACTTACAGTCTGGATTAGAATGAACAGGAAACTGCACATAGATAAAGCATTTTCTTTAAAAATTAGGTCACTATTTGGTGTACAGAGGCTATTTTGGTTATAATTTTTTATGAGTTTTTTTGTAATACTTTACTACTTATTATCTTCAGATTTTCCTGTCTAAGCACACATCAGTAATTACAATGTGTAATTTATTAATAAAAACCTGAGAAACAGGCAAATAAACAAGGTATTTTCTAATATAGTTCATATTA
Source organism: Fulmarus glacialis (assembly GCF_000690835.1). Lineage (NCBI taxonomy): Eukaryota > Metazoa > Chordata > Aves > Procellariiformes > Procellariidae > Fulmarus > Fulmarus glacialis. The sequence goes on along the minus strand of NW_009198824.1, from coordinate 21,506 downwards.
GAACCATATTAGTTTCCATAATAAATAATTTTCCACATGGTGTATATCAAAAATAAGAGATATAAACTAGGTGTATCTTTGGGTCTGAATCTGAGAATAACTATAGCACAACCATCAATAAAGTGTCCTTTGCTTCACTGAGACTGTAAATAATTATACTAATTCACTGTAAATAATTATACTTCCTGGAGCAGGAAGATGTAAATGGCAAAGTAGGTTTTGATGAGTTTTGAGGCTTTTTTTTTTTTCCTCAGATCAACTCAAATCTGACTTTAATAAACTTTTAATAAACTTTGAAAAAGGTAACAACACATTCATTTCAATATCAGCAATTCTTGCACAGGAATTACATGACATATAATTATGTTTTTAACAGTGGGATGATTAAACAAGACAGACTGCAATGATGTGTTCATTCATATAATACATAATTCCCGAAAGAAATAGGAAAGATTTCTACACTGACCATAGTCTGTGTTTTCCGGCTCCCAACAATTTGATGGCCAAAAATAGGGTGTCTATAGACAAAACAAAAAAGTAGGGAACTCAAGTTAGACAATGCAAGCATTATACAGTCCTTGGATTGATACTGGTTTTCAGAGTCAATTTACATTTTTGGTAAATCTATTATATTGTTAACTTGACAATTTTGAAAAAGGCATCAAAACAGAAAATTACTTTTGTATGCTTGTTTATTGCACTACTGTCGGAATGGCATTGAAAAAGAGGAACAAAGTGTTCTTTTTATTCTTAAAGTTAAGGGAACAAAAAACACAAGGTTAGGTAGTGAGGTTGTCTTTTTCATCTTCCCTAGCAACATACCTATCACATGTCCTGAAGAATCAGTTTTAGAAGGTGAAAAGACAGAAGATACTTTGGGGTACATTTAATTCTTGATTTTGGAGAGTTTTCATTAGTATACATTAATATTCAATACTCTTCCTAGGAGTTATTTGTTTAAAAATGCCACTAAACACAACCTGTTTTCACAAAGTTGTCAAAGTTATTTTCATTTGTTGAAGTCTATTTTTTTTCTAATTGTTTACCAATTGTGATTTAAAATGTGATTTTCTTAATGGAGAGCCAATAAAGTATCAATAACTAGTTCAATACTATGCTTAAAAACTGTGCTAAATGTATTGTTAAAATAATTCACTTCTATCAAATGAAGAATATAAGACCATATAGGCATTTTTCATACAAATAACTTAATTTTTAACATGGTAACTTTTTGTTAAAATGTAAAGGATTTATACTTTATACATAACACATTCATATATATATATACATACACACACACACAGAGAATTATATATTATTTGAGCAGTTGAATTAATCTCATTAAATATGTGGACGGGTCTGAGTGGTATTTCAAAACACAGATGCTTCCTGAGGAGAAACTTCTGCTTTACTCTTTCTTATTCGTTTTTCTCAAAGATCTCCCAGCTGCAAAATTGGAAACCTCTTTTGCTGCCCACTTCCCTCAAAATTGCTTTAATGTTAATCTGGAAACCAACAGGGCTGAAGGGTGACACATTCACACCTACTATCAGGTTAAATATATATTGTGAAAAATCTCTCTCTATTGTAACAATGACCCATCAACTTTAATAGGAATGATTTAGAACTTGCTGTTTATCAAGCAACAGCAATGAGTTAAAGGATGAAAAAGAAACTATCACAAGCTAACTTCAAAGGCTGAGATGTGTTTCTTGTAAGCTGTTTTGTGCTCTGGAGCAGCCATAAGTCATTCTCCTATCAAATATTCCTTCGCAGTGCCACTGAAATCAAAGTGACCAGTATAAGCACAAATGGAAAGAAGAGGAAGCCCTAAACAATGAATGGCGGCAGCACTCAGTGAATCCTGGAAAAGCAAGAAGCTATAAAAGTAATTTAACAATGTCAATCATATAAAGCATAAAGTCACCACTATTTAAATACACAGTTTTCAAACTTGGGGAGAGAGAACAGTCCTTCCTTAGAGGCATGAAGTGTATCTCAAGAAAGGCCCGAGAAGAAAAGTACAACCACATCATTTTCCTGCTAACAGTAACTTTAACCTCTGTTTACGGGTTCAAGCTGAGCTTCTGGAAAAAGGATGCAATAAGAGTTACTAAATACATAGAAACTATATCCACTCAAGCAACTCCTGAGCTGAAACTGGCTGGGGCTCAGATTTTATTTAGGGGTGAGTAGCAGTTATGGTGGAGGATGGCTGGAGAAAGGTGCAGGGGAAGAGCCCTTTCAGAAATAAAGAGACAGATTCTTCCAATTGTGGGTATACTTGCTGCAAATTCCACATTAAAACTCCTCATACATACTTAGGATTTCCCTTGACAAATTGCATATACTCCCATCCCAGCTGAGATAAAAAATAAATTCTGTCTTCTGATTTTGAGCAAATCCCAAAATTGCTTTTGGCATTCGTTTCACATCAGGCTATGAGGAAATACTATATATTCACGACTATATGTTTATAATGTAAGAGGAGGACTCTGTTGTTTAATACATAAATGAAAAGCTACACCCAGCCAGCAAGAATACTGCAAGAAATAGTTCTGAGAGGCTCTTAGAGAGATTATATCAATCAAGGATAAATCTGATATTACTGTTTTCAGTATTTAGTTAAAATAACACATTAAACTTCTATTGGGACTTGAACATCAGTGGTGGAGGGAGTGTGGGTGCTAAACAGAATATGGGAAAAGGGGCAGGATCTTCAATGTTGTGAAATGTCACTTTAGCTTACTAGGAGGCAGAGGTGGCCAAGGCTTTTCTGAAGGTTGAAAAGGTTCCAATGGCAGGACCTGCTTCTAACACAGAGACTCAGTTCAGTCCAATGCTGAGAAGTGTGAAAATGCACTGAGGACACTTTTTCCTTTCCAAAGCTGAACAAAACTTTCACGGGAACAGACAAAATAGATTTTGTTCCGTTAGAGAATACCTGACCAAGGCTCTGCAGGTGTGTAGTACTTGGAGTGAAAGCGACTGCAGGATGAGACTGGTATTCTGCAAAGACGAGCACAGCAGCTGAGGGCCAGCAGGCTCAGAGAACAGGCAGAGGAGGTCTCTTGGGAAGGTAAACCGAGGGACAGAGATGGAAGGGAAATGGCAGTTATTGAAAGAGACCATACTAAATGTCCAAGTACCTTTAGAGATAAAGTGTAGTGACAGGCCAGTGTCACCACTCTGGCAATCTCCAATCAACTAAACATCAAAAAGAGATCATGGAAAAAGCACAAATTAATGCATGTGCTACTAAGGATGAGTCTAAGCCTCCCTGCACCACCATGCCTCTGGAGATAAAAGCAGAAAAGTTAAAACAGAACATGAGTTTTAATTAGCAAATTATAAGTCATAATAAAAGGTTTCAATAATGTCCTATAAGGTAAGCCAAAAAGAAACCCCAGCAAAAGGCAAACATTACGATATGAGAAAGGGGTTCAAATAACAGTTAGTACAGATAAGTACAGAAGATTATTAAATGCCTTCCTTGTTTGAGTGTCCAGAAGGAGGGAGACTGTGGTCAGATAAAGGTCTCTCTGCCAAGGGAATGACATGCAGGCGTGAGCTCTCCTTGCTGATGCTCTGAAATGGGCAGGCACAAGGTGCCTCTGAACTGCAAGCCGTGACCCTGCCTGCGTGGTGCTCGGATGCACTTAATGGGACCTGCTGAGAAGTACAGCTCATCAGCTCAAGCACTGCAATGGGGCTGGAGCTGGCCTCCAGCCAGATGGCTCCCAGTGAGAACAAAGTTCAAGTCTGCCTGCAATCAGCTCTGCGAACACGCCTAAAATTAATTTTGACATGAAGATTAAGACTACAGGACACAGTACAGGAAAAAAAAAACAGGAAGAGAAATATTTATGTGAAGTCAGACAGTTCAGGTTAGCGGCCTGATGAAATTCAGCACAAAACGCTTACGGAATTATTGTGTTTTCATGTGGGTAAACTGTGTTTATTTGTAAAAAACAAAAAAGCCTCACCAAACTAAAGAACGACTCCTGGTTCCTCAGCACTGTGAGTTATGTGCATGTGTAAATATTATGACAAAATTTTTGCTCTGGTACTTCTCTTTCTCCTCTATCTCTAACTCTCTATAGTATCTAGTATCTAACTGGCAAGTTATCAAAAGTATTGGATTATCTGCATGATGTTTAAAGGGGTGTGAGTTACCTGAAGGGCAAGTTATACACAGAAAAAATATTAATTAAAGTAACCTTTGAAATATGGGCAGTTATTTAAAAAAAAAAATCACGTAAGGCAGAGGAGCCTCAGAAGACTACAGCAAGGGGAAGATCTTCCTTTTTCAGAAAAGGGGAAAAGCTGAAATTTTCTGTATTCTAATCTTTCTAGATCTAGTGTCTAGATTGAACAGTTGTAATACACTATCCATTTCTGGATCCTTAAAAGCTAAAGGTTGGGTTTTTATTGGATTTCTCAATAACATATTAGGTCACTGACAGTGTAAAGCCCCTACTAGATGAGAAATAAACAGTAGATGCTATGTATTTGGACCAAGGCAAAGTCCTACTTTACTTTCTTACCACCAAGTAAAGAATTATGGTATCACCATAAGATATGTGCTCAAATGCAGCTACAGCTGCTGATAAAGTTGTATTCATAGAGTAGAAAACTATTATTCACTTTCAAAGCAGGAAATGGCATTGGTGAGTGCAGAGACAAGGAAAATTCTCCTAAAACCAGGCACAAAAAATAAGGGACAGGATTAAGACTTAAACAGAAAGAAAGGCCAAAAAAAAAAAAACCAAACCTTTAAAAAACCCTAGACACTGAAAATAAAACATGATAAAAAAATCAGTTTCTGATTAAAGGATTTTTGCAATGCTGTGATTGTATGGAAAAAATCCATCAACAATAAACTTGTGTGTAGTTAAAATGACTGACGTTTTCCCAAAGGTGTATTCCACGTTTTCTTGCCTAATTGTTTGGTATTAATAGTCATAAAGTTCCGGTCTTAATCTACCTCGCCATGTGTCATGCACACTGGATAAACTGGAATTCCCATTGATAAATCGTAGCAATAAAGTAAATCTCAAGCAACGTCACTCCTGGCTGAGAAAAGACCCAGGGAGAAACCTCATCACAAGGCTCCCACGGTAGTACAATTCAGTTATTAGGATGATACATTAAGATTTTGGGGAAACGTGTATCGAGGCCCCCCATTCAGGCTGGCCCTTGAGTGCACCGGACAGCCCCTTGCCTGTCTCAGTTCTTCAGGGGCATGCTCTAAGTGCACCCCACCGCCCCCAGCTGCTGACCTCCTCAGCCCCAACGCCTCATGGGCTCCTACCTGCACAGAGATTTATTGTCCCAACCTCTGCAATCAGGCAAGTTAACACCACGCTTGCACAAGGTCTCAGACAGAAATCCCTGGAACCTTTGACTCCAAAAACCTGATTTTCCTACAAATGGAGTCTGAAGTCTGCTTTGCCCCTTAGACGTTACAGACCTCAAATGGTTTAATCACATAACACGTGACTATAATGTATATGCTGAGTTTACATCTTTCCACTTCTGTTTCAAAAGCCTCGACACAATTTCACAGTCCAGCTATTTAGTAATCCCTTAGAAGAATTTGCTAGAGAGTTTATCCATGAAGACGGGGGGAAGAAGATTTGCCTCGTTCAACAGGAAAGATTAGGAAGTAAGAAGAGTCCGATAATAAGATCCCTGGTCTCACGGAATGAGGTCAGGAATGAGAATAGGAGCTGTGTGCAAAGGAGAAAGCTGCCTGCTCTCATCTGATCTATTAAAAAAATCCCACAGCAACGCAAGGAGGCTCTGCCCACGTAAATGACCTTCTCTATACTTGGACTATGCAAACAAAGCTTGGTTTAACTATTTGTTACAACTCATATGTCCTGAGTATGCTGTAGAAGAATTATAACATCCCTTGCAATATCACATATTCCTATCGTACAAACATTATACAATCTATGTGCTTTGTTTCATGACCTAGAAACCCTACATAAGTGAAGATTTTCCCCAGGAGAGTTATGGACGTGGTATAACATGTTGTACCTCAACACCACCATTTCCAAAGAGAAGATTATGAAATATTAAGGGGTTTTTGTGAAATGTAGAAAACCTGAAGGAATTATCATACTTAAGGATTTTAGTTTTCCTCAGAAGGAAATGTGAAGCAGTTCGTCATGAACAAGTATTAAACAGGGAACATTTGTCATTTTGCCATGACATCCCACTTATAGCCGGAAGGAAGGTGGGTGGTAGAACGGTTTGGGGAAAGTCAAGTACTGTTTATCAGTCCAGGCAGAAATAATGCTGCCAGTTTTTATCAGTACGCTTTTAAGGCACTTTGTTTAATTGTATCTGTAATTTGAATAAGCAGCCAGTACAAGTCCGCAGCTAGAGAAATAAGGCTTACCTAGCACTGCACATGCGATCGTAGAGCCATTTAAGCATTCAGAACAAAACAGGCTGTTACAAGGATCTTCATGCCATTGATGGAAAACTGGTTTTGCACACAAAAACGCAAACCGGTTCCTGGTTCTCTCGCATTATAGACTAATATCATTAGGTAAACCTAACCACAGAAATCCATAATCCTCCTGTTAATAAAGTCATATGAAACAAAATCCTGTAATATAGCACATATTCTGCACTAAACAAATTGGCAGCAGTGGCTGCTATGCATCATGAGCAATCCTGTGACAAGACAAATAGATCTGCTTTGACCCTATCATAAAATTAATCAATAATAATATCCGAACTAATGAAACAGCCACTTGTAAAAATTAGTGTTGCCCATCAGCTTTTATAAAACGTGATTAATTTCTATGCATTAAACTGTATTACTGAGGAGGGAAATCATTAAGCACCTTTCAGCTACTCCTTGTTGATAGTAATAAGAAAAGAATTGTTTCTGAAGCTGCTCCACTCCATGAAATCTTTTAAAATCTAATTACTGGGATGGGGGAGGAATATTCAAATCACTCATAAACCTTCCGTTGCATATTACTGCTATTCCTCTCACAGGCACCACGGAGTCTTTATAAACAGCAGAAATCAAGTCTTTGCTAAAAAATAGTTATACACAATCTCAAATGCCTTGCATGATGGATGGCAGAATTCATGGGCATTCAGTTTTACATTCACTGCAGTTGACTCAAATGATCTCCTGGTAAAGGAAAAGGGTAAAATTGCTGGTCTAGCACGGTCAAGCCCATAGAGGAAGGATGCCAGCAAGTAGTGCTCCACGGTTAGCTCAGAATTATTAAAAAAGAGGTTGAGGAAGTTGGAAACAATAAAGATTTTGGCTCTAAAGATCTGTGACTCCTTTTTTCTAACCTGGAAAGAGGATGAGCATGGAAAGCAGCGGGGGGGGGAAGTGTGTCCGAGTAGGGAGTTAGAAAAAAAAAAAAGAGGGCACTGATAGGGCTGTCAGAAAGACACACAGATTTGAAATTATTTTTCCCTCTTTGAAACCTAAACCTATATAGAACCTGTATATGCTGAGCTTGAGCTGAAAAGACAATGAATTAGTCCTTGCACCTGCAATTGCCAAAGAAAATCTGCCAAATGCTGCATAAGATAACCTGCTTCTTTTTTATTTCTAAAATCTGCCTTCCAATAAAATCCTTCCCTCAAGGCACGGTAGATGATCCAACGAGGCTGTGGAGAGTGGCTGGAGAGCTGTGATGTTCAGCCACAGCCTCAGTATTCAGAATGGCCAGAGGCTGGCGCCGGACTGAGCCAAGAGGTAGCTAGCCGAGCAGGGCTGACTCAAAGAGATGCGGGAAGCAATGTAATTCCACCTGAGACACAAGGATCCGCAACACTTCATACTTTACCTATTCTGCAGCAAAGATATTCCAAGATCCTTACAGTGATTGCTATGTATTTTTATCCCCAATTTAGACATGGGAAAACAAGGCCAGAGACGTTAAATGTGTTTGTCAAGAAAGTGTTCCCAGTGGTAGAATAGGAGAAGACATTACAAGTGAAATCTTCATCTTGCCAAAATCCATGAGTTTTGCTGCTATCTTCAGCAGACTCATGTTTTCACAAGAAACAATTCCCATTTTCACAGTTTTTCTCAGCTGTTTATGCCTTCCATCTTAAAAGTTACAAAACGACAGCAGAACCTAAACTTCACCTCTGAAAATTAATTTATGTTACATCACAAATTAATCTCATCAAAAAATGGGAGTGTGATTATCACTAGCCTCAAGTATCCTAGGAGTTTAAAGACAAAAGATATTAGGAAACATTATTTTTCACTATGAACATTGAGACAGTTAGTATGCACGTGCAACTTGTAGAAGAAATCAACATATCTTTCCCTGGGAGACTATTACAGAAGCTTACCAGCTGAAAGGGCGAGTCAGGCATTCCTCACCAGGATGGACATATTATCACTTATGTGGACATGGATGAAAGGTCTCAGTGAGTAATCCCTGGCCCCAGGAAGATCTGCTTTCTAAGGTGCACCTTGCTTTTCTTATTTGGACCCCTCATACCTATTTGCTCTCAGGTAGAGGAGGGTGGTTAGCAGGTACTCAGCTCCCTCTTTGGTCCCAGGCTTAAATTAGCAGGAAAAGGCAATGCAGCTGTTCAGGATGATTCAGAAAGTATCACTATCCCTGAATTTTCTGCTTTGTCTTGTTGAGACTAATAAGAAATTTCCTCTTTGAGTAAGGCAATTAATATTTAGATCCATTCCCTTTGAATTAAATTGTTATCACAGAAACTAACCTACTTACACCTGAGTAGGTCAAAGAATGATCCGGAATTATTTTTTTTTTTTCTAAGGCCACATTATTTTAAAAACTACGATTTCACAGCCCTCCTGATGGCTCATAACTGAAAAAGTATAATTTTGCCTGTAAAAGGGCATTTGCACAAATGAAGTACAATCCCCACTGCTTTTAGCTATTTCTATACAACAGAAGGTTGTTTAACACAAACTGGAAGTAATTTTACTGTCAGGAGGGAATGCGTCACCCTTCGGAAAACAAAAAATGAAGTGCATGGAGAACATTATTGTAGCTAGCCTGTTTTTTGTAGGTCAGGTCTTTGTATTGCAGACAGAGATTTCTCTGCAGGGATGGCTTCTGAACTTTTCAGTGCTGGCAGGTGCGTGGTTTTCTCTTTCTGTTAAAATATCCAGAAATTTGTGAATCCTGTCCAATACTCAGGGGGTCCTATTTCCAAAGCACCTGAACAACTATTCTAGTGCAAAATTCACATATTTGCAGTCAAACTTTACTCCCCATTAAGTATGTTGTGTTCATCTTCCAATTTAAGAGATTCAGTAACAGATTTTATATTAGCCTTATTTTGGCAGGGAATGTGGAGTTGTAATGATATAACTTTTGCTGTTACAACACCAGTTAACAGTATGACACCACTATGAGTTTTTTCTCATGCTATACATTAACAGCTAAAATCGCATTGTTAGCATAGGAATAGCAATGCAAAAGGTACCACAGAGCAGCAAACAACCAAAATACTGCAGATATATATTGAGCAACACTTGAAGAAATTATCTTATTTCATATGCATATGTCAAATAGGTGCCAAATCCTTAACTTGTGTAAATCAATAGATATCATTTTCCAATCTTCATGTCCAAACGTGTAGGCTGTAGACCTCTCTGAGGAAAGCCCATGGCAGGGTAGCTGCAGTACTCTCAGTTGTTCACAGTGCAGCTAATTCTAATCTATACTTTCCTTCAGTCAAATTGTCATGCTAGCAGAGGTGCTCATTTCCAATGTTTGAGATAGAAGCAGGCCAGCAGCTGTGCAGAATTCAATGACCAGCACTCCTATAAATAAGTCCTATTCTCTGCAAAATGAAGCCTCAGATATTTTGTCCTTCTGGCCGCTTCCTATGCAGAGACAAGGAACTGGAGCCTCAACCACTCCGTGATTTCTTTCCATTTTTCACTTACCTCATAACCACATCAGTGCCTTTCTCTCAGCAGTAAGCCCCTTCACCCATGTGCCATCCCTCTCTTCTTTATACTGAACACTGAGGAGGATGAAGCACCATGAGAAGGAAACCTTTTCCTTCAGATCCTCTCTCCAGGATCAAAGGTAACTGTGGATCTGGGGGAGGAGGCTTGGAGTAACTGCTCTTTGTATTACCCATATACAT